>NC_143014.1:308234301-308389187 GCF_055824585.1 Amblyomma mixtum
TGGCACTTGGAATCATGGATTCCAGTGAAAGGAAAGCATAGACATGGTGAGGTCAAATTTGGAAATTTGCTGGCCTCAGTTGGCGCAGGACAGGGTGACTGGAGGTTATTGGAAGAGGCTTTTTCCCTGCAACTGACTTAACTCAGCTGAATTGTGCATCTGTGTCGGTGCTTTCTGGCATTTAGTAAAGGGACTGGTATTGTTATTGTGAGCTGGTGGAAAAACTTATAGCCAGGAATTTTTCATATCTGTAGTTAGCATTTTGTCAATGCTGAAATAGAATTGAGAGTGATGGTCACCATTTGTACGGAGCGCTGCGATACAGGATGTTGCTCTCTAAATAGAAGGTTCTCATACAAGAGGTCATTTTGCTTTTGTTATCCGGTAGCACGAGGAGCTGGTCGGCCCAAAAGGCGGTGTGCAATGTCACACTCAGTTGGGATGTGAAATGAAAGAAACAGAGCGAGCAGGATTAGAACCTGCAGTGACATGAACAGATCAGCTTTGATGGCTGCTGATCACAGCAGGTTACCATCGTGTTTAAGCTGCCAGTCTCTCACGCTAAGCATTGGATGTCATCATCTTCATCGTCTTCTATCCGTGCGCAAGTCAATCCGAAACAGCATGCGGGTACATGGACATGCAAGCCAATTTTTGAATGCGTGGCCGTTTTACTGACAACAAAAAAAAATTTGACTCCCCATTTACCCAGTTAAGCTAAATTTAGCTTGGGGTGCGCTGTATGTTTGCCTTCGTTTAGCATTGTTTATCTTTGTTTATCGTTGTTTAACTTTTTATAAGCTTGATAATTCAAGTTGTACTCAAATGTTCTTGCAATTGTTCCTCAGTTTTCCTGGTACGGTAAGCCACCTAAGCTGCTTGTTGGAATTTGAGTTGTTGCTCCCTGTGTTCGATGGTCTCTGAAGTAACTTGTACTCGGCTGTCTACTACCCATTGCTCCGACGACTTCATCATTCGCCTCTTCTTTCTCACTTTTCATCTGTTTCTGCGTCCTGCTCAGCAAGGTTGTACTGTCTCTGCCACTCTGCTCCGGCTTGCCACCTCACTACATCCACTGGATTGGTTTACTCACGTTGGTGCTCTCTTGTTTTGCGTCGCTGTTCAGCTCATTGAGCACGTTGTTCATCTTCAGAATTAGTTGAAGGACTAGCTTGAACCATGATTTACTGTTTGCTGCACTGCACATTCTTCCAGTGACGTCATTCTTCGGCTCTTCTTTCTGGCACCTGCATGTGCACTCAGTCACGTTTCTTGCTCTTCATTTCCACACCCTCTCTCCCCTCAGCTGATGAAAAGCTGCTTCGAGCTTACCGGAGTTACTGCAAGGTTCACATTGATATAACAGTGACCCATCTAGTGTTATCGCACTAAAAAGCGCCATCTCGCAGGCATGCAGCAAATCACACGAAACAGCAGCAGATTTCAAAGAAGAAATTAAAATTTCATTGGTGTGGATGAATTCTATGCTATCATATTTTGTGGTGGGCCAGGTGCTCGGCAACTGTGAATGTTATGACGTTTGCCTTCCTGCTTTTCAGAGGATTTCTGCAGCTGTTTCGAGCAACACGCTTCCAAAAGGTGAGGAGAAGGGCAGTATATGTATTGTCTTGATTTGTATTAGTGCCAAAAATATGGTAGACACATGGCTAATTGGATTCCAGTGGCTACTGAGGGAAGTTTCTTTTCCGTATTTCCTTCAGGTATCAAAAGTCTCACAGCTGTTCCGGGACCTGTCAGGCCTCCATAGTTCTGCCCTGCAATTTGTTACTCTTGTGTTTCCTTGCTTACTGTGGTGGCTGTTTTCTAGGCGTTTTTAAATGAAGTTACTGTACTTGGAGAGGGGGGGGGGATCTGGGTTACAGTGCTGAATATCTGTTGTCTGGTCAAAATGGCTGGGCAATATTTTCATTGCATTTTGTGGTGCCAGAAAGTTCAAACCTTTGTGATAAACTTGCCTGTCATGTCTGGCTTTGCCAGGCGTAGACAATGCATGTGCACAGCTGTACCTGCACCATTTGGTTTGAATTTTCCAAAACCTCAGATGTGTGTGTGTGGGTGGGCATGCACAGATACAAAAAACACACACCTATTATGCTTTCACCTTGTTATTGTTCTGCTGTATTAAGGTTGCCACTGCAGTTCTGTAAAAGTTGATGGAGAATACCTTAGTTATGTACAGTTCGCTGATGTCTTCACCTTGGTAAGTAAATTTGGGGACAAAGCAGTATAGGGAACCTAGGCAAGCAAGCCAGAACTGTGGGTCTCAAGATTGGTATGCAGAAAACTAAGGTAATGTAAAGCACTCTCTGAAGGAAACAGCAGTTTACAGTAGGTAGCAAAGTGTTGGAAGTGGTGAGGGAATGCATATGCTTAGGGCAGGTAGTGACCATAAATACAGATCACAAGAGGGAGATAATAGGAGGATAAGCATGGGGTAGAGTGCATTTGGCAGGGACTCTCAGATCTTGAATGGCAGTTTACCAGTATCCCTCAAGAGGAAAGTTCATAATAGCACCATCATACTAACCAGTGGGGCAGAAACATTGAGGCTAATGAAAACTGTTGCATTTAATTTGAGGTTAACATAGCGAGGTATGGAAAGGAACATGATAGGTGGAAAAATGACAGGTGGAAAATGATAAGTGTAAAAAAGCACTCTTCTCACTCAAGAAGCCCATTTTTAAAAGTTGTAGAACATGTGAGGTGAACACCTAGTATTTTAAATACTCTATTTGGTATATCCTTCAATATTATTTGTTGTGCTTGTTTGGCTAAGTACTGCCTGCTCTTGTATTGGTCTTGGTAAATTATTTTTTCTGTGTCCTCCTGCAGACCTAAAGAGTATTGTGTAAATAAATAAAATGAATAATAATCCAGAAAATTTTCTGAAAGCAAAGTACCTGTAGCGACAGCGCCTGCAGGTTCCTGCAGCTGAGCGCTGGTGTTATATCACTTCGCCGGCCACAATTTTTTCAGCGTGCTTCCTCCGGGAATGCTATTCTGGCGTCAGTGGGACTGCCGAAATGGCTTGCCAAAACAAGGCCTACCAAAATTGAGGGCACAGTGCCGCCTGCAAGAGTAGGCCAAGTGCCCCTTTGATTTGTCGTAGAGATTTGGTATATTTGTGTTCTTGAAGTGACATAACAATGTGCATATTTAGTTGCCGATTTTGATGTGGAAATGTTCTTCATTTGCAATTTTCTCAGCTTCGGCTGCTGACCTAAACGATACGGGTTCAATCCTGGCCGTGGCAGTCGAATTTTGATGGACACGAAATTCTAGAGGCTCGTGTACTGTGCGATGTCAGTGCACGTTAAAGAACCCCAGGTGGTCGAAATTTCTGGAGCCCTTCACCACGGCGTCCCTTATAGGAGGTATTCACATGACGTCATCCGCAAGGGGCGCTAGCGGCCGGCGCGGCATTCGCCATGTTGGTGGTCGCGCGCGCGGCCGCCGCAGCCAGCCGCAGCGTTTGAATAGCTGGTGATGGGTGAAATGTGAGTGTATATCACGTCTCGCCGCACGTAATTTCTGTCCGACCCGTGCCGCCGCGTGACTGAGTGAATATTCCGTGAACTGTGCGAAGCAGAAAAGAGCGGGCACGCTGGTCCTACTTTGTGAAAAGGTCGACCCCCCGTAGGAATGCGGAGGCACCGGCATGGTGTGCGACGTACACAAGACTGCTGCCGGGCGTTGAATTCACCGGTATCGAGGCCCACCTTGTGCACGGCTTAAGTTTGCAGGCAGGCCAAGGAATTAAAGGATATAAACCTATGAGAGGGTGCAATTACTTGACAAGCGGGTGAGTCCAAGAGCCGTGCTGTGGGTGCCGACGTCCGCGGTGCCGACGGCCGAAGTGCCGTTTTTGAAGAGGTGAGTAATTCGAAGGGTCTGTTCACTTAGCTGTAGCTTAACTTGTCATCTCTACCTGCTGAAAGTGACGTGTTACAACTGAATCTAGCGGAATGGCTGCACACTGCGTTGCTGCGAAAACGGTCTTGTGCATACGAAGCAGCGCTACGTAGCTACAATCAAAACTGCAAAACATTCTCGCTGTGTCTGCCGTTCGTGCTGCGAGCGCATAGCAGTATTTGTTTGGCCGTTCTGTCGGGTAAATAAGGCAGCTATATATGACGCTTTGCCTTTCTGCTGAAAGACCGTACGTCTGAGAAGCGTCAGCAGTTCGCGGACTACAGCTAGGCGCTTGAATTATCAATTTCTGCGGTGGCAGTTCTGGAATTTCGGTAATTAATCGTGCTGTTTATCCACGATGTGCCCTGCATGACTAGCTGACAGTTATCAACTGATATTAAAAGCTGCAAGTCGTGTACGTTCTTGCGTGCGGCGCAGCCAGCCAATTTTGCTGCCGAGTTGAGGCAGCTCGGTTATATCACGGCGCAGAAGAATTCTGCTGCAAACTTCATGCACAATACGCGCTCCACAAAGATAAGTGGTCGCTGACGTATTCAACAACGTACCAATATGTTACGGATCCCTAACCGTTCAGGCCGGGTACCTCACGGCGCACCGTGACACTGCGCGAGCTGGCCTGAAACGACCGCAAACATGGCGCGCCTGCCGCGACGACGCTCGCGCCGTCTGGTAGCGCGGCCTCAGTGAATACCTCCTATAGCCTGAGTCGCTTTGGGACGTTAAACCCCACAAACCAAACCAAACCAATTTTCTCAGCAATGCAATGACCTTCCTGTACAAAAAAAATTGATAATGTTCTTGAGGCACAATCAATCAGTCTTGCTTAGTTCTATATTTTTCTTTAGTGCCCCTTTAAGTACAGTTCACTAGTTAAAGTACGAGATTTGTCAAAAGTTTATTCTCCGCTGCTGACATCGACATGCTGGGCTACAACCGTTGAGAAAAGAGGCACAGTGTAAACATTTTTAAAAACATTATAAAGAATGTGACCTTGAGAGGTCTAAATCACTGAGGTTTAGGCCTAGGATATTGTATAGTTAGTATACAAAAGTTTGCATTCATATTAGTTTGTCACTGCTGGCTGTGCACGGGCCGGCATCGGGTGATGAACAACTTTTATTCCCGATAAGATGGCATATATATACAGTGCGCTGACGTACTCAGTCATGCGCAGATTATGCTGCAGCGAGTGACGTCAGACTTGCTCGGCTCTGCTATATCTTCCCTTCTTCGAACAATCCGGGTTCAGCGTCGCTCCGATAGAGGGTACCGACAAGGTTCACGTCGAAACCTTGTGCTTCGACGTAGCTCTTGGCCGGGCTCTGTGCAAGGGTCTTCTTGAGGGGCGGAACTGGTTTCCTGTTGCGGACCCATCAGTCGTAGATGTTCTCGTGTGCGTCGAATTTCCCTGCCGTCTTCCGTTTTGAGGATCGCCGAGCGAGGTTCGTTAGCTGGCCTGAGGACGACAGCTGGAGACCAGGTCCGGTTGATTGTGTCATACACGGTGACCTGCTGGCCTGGCGTCGCAGGTGGCAGGTACCTGCTGCCACGGTTGTAGTACGTCTTTTGGCGTTGGCGCATCTCACGAAGCCGACTGTGGACCACGTTGCTGGGTATAGCTTGTGGCTCCAAATGGCTTGTAGGCACCGGGAGAGGAGTCCGTCTTTGGCGTCCCATCAGCCTCTGCACAGGGGACTGTAGCACATCATCACGCGGTGTATTGCGCCATTCCAGCAAAGCCATCTGAAATGCAGGCGTTTTAATGGAACATTTTTTTAGAAGCTTCTTGGCTTCCTGCACCGCTCTTTCCGTCATGCCGTTAGACCGCGGGTGGTAGGGGCTTGACGGGACTTGGGCGATACCTAGGCTGTTCAGAAAATCTTTAAACTCACGGCTGTTAAAGGGCGGTCCATTATCACTGCATAACTTCACAGGCAAGCCATGAACAGAGAAAATTTCAGAGCACCAGGAGATCAGCGAGGTTGCTGTGGTGGTGCGAAGTTCCCGCAGTTCGAAAAAAAACGAGTAAAAGTCGACGATGAGGGCAAATTCGCGACCTTCGTAAAAGAACAAGTCAATGCCAACAACTTGCCAGGGTAGGGTGGGAACGTCGTGACTTAAAAGGGGCATTTCGGCGTTTCGCGGCTGATTTTTGAGACACACCTTGCAGCCTTTGCAGAATTGATCAATGTCGCTTGCCATGTTCGGCCAGAACATTACGTTCCTAGCCCTTGCCTTCATTTTATCCGCTCCAGCGTGTGCCGCGTGAAGGAGGCGGATCATGTCGTTTCTTTTTGACTCCGGTATCATTACCTTGGATACCGGAAACTGAACCTGGCAGCGTTTAACGCAAGAACCTTATCAAGTGAGGCTAGCTTAGCAGTGCTATTGGAGGAATTAGCAGGTATTAAATGGGATGTCATAGGGCTTAGTGAGGTTAGGAGGACAGATGAGGCGTATACAGTAATAAAGGGCGGGCATGTACTGTGCTATCGTGGATTAGCAGATAGGCGAGAACTAGGTGTGGGATTCCTCATTAATCAGGATATAGCTGGCAACATCGAGGAGTCTTACAGTATTAACGAGAGAGTGGCAGCTATCGTAATTAGGCTTAATAAGAGGTACAAGCTGAAGGTGGTGCAGGCCTACGCGCCTACATCAAGCCATGATGACCAGATAGTTGAAAGCTTCTATGAGGATGTGGAATCGGCAATGACCAAAGTAAAATCACAGTATACTGTACTGATGGGCGACTTTAATGCAAAGGTAGGTAAAAAGCAGGCTGGAGACAAGGCGGTAGGTGACTATGGCATAGGTTCTAGGAACAGTAGGGGAGAGTTATTAGTAGAGCTCGCAGATAGAAATAATTTACGGATTATGAATACCTTCTTCCGCAAACGAGCAAACAGGAAGTGGACGTGGAAGAGCCCCAATGGTGAGACTAAAAGACTTCATACTGTGTGCACACCCTGGCATCGTAGAGGATGTGGAGGTCCTCGGTAAGGTCCGTTGTAGCGACCACAGAATGGTAAGGTCTCGTGTTAGCTTAGATTTGAAGAGGGAACGGAGGAAACTGGTGAAGAGAAAGGCTGTTAACGAGTTAGCATTAAGAGGGAAGGTAGAGGAAGTCAGAATGTCGCTGGAAAACAGATTTTCCGCTTTAACTGAAGAAGACGACCGTAGTGTTGAAAGAATGAATGATAATCTTACAGCTATCGTTACAGAGTGCGCCGCAGAAGTAGGTGGTAGGATTGTTCGACAGGATACCAGCAAGCTATCTCAGGAGACTAAAGATCTGATTAAGAAACGTAAAAGCATGAGGACGTCTAACTCCACAGACAGGATAGAACTAGCAGAGCTATCGAAGTTAATAAATAAGCGCAAGGTAGCCGACATAAGAAAGTGTAACATGGAGAAAATCGAGCATGCTCTAAGGAACGGAGGTAGCCTAAAATCAGTGAGGAGAAAACTGGGCATAGGTAAAAACCAGATGTATGCGCTAAAAGACAAACAGGGCAATGTCATCAGCAATATGGATAAGATAGTTGAATTAGCCGAAGAGTTCTACAAAAATCTATACAGTAGCGAATCTAATCATCAAGTTACTGAGGGAGGCAGTCGAGCACTGCAGTGGGACATCCTGCCAGTAACGAAGGAGGAAGTAAAGAAAGCCTTAGGAGCAATGCAAAGAGGGAAAGCAGCTGGTAAGGATCAGGTAACAGCAGATTTATAGAAGGACGGAGGAGAGATTGTGCTACAAAAACTAGCCCCCCTGTATACGCAATGCCTTGTGACCTCGAGAATACCAGAAGCTTGGAAGAACGCTAACATTATCTTAATCCACAAGAACGGAGACGTCAAGGACTTGAAGAATTATAGACCAATCAGCTTATTGTCCGTTGCCTACAAGGTATTTACTAAGGTAATCGCTAATAGAGTCAGGACAACCTTGGACTTTAGTCAACCAAATGATCAGGCAGGCTTTCGTAAAGGATACTCGACAATAGATCACATTCACACTAACAATCAGGTGATATAGAAATGCGCAGAATATAACCAACCCCTATATATAGCCTTCATTGATTACGAGAAAGCATTTGACTCAGTGGAAACCTCAACTGTCATGCAGGCATTGCGGAATCAGGGTGTAGAAGAGTGCTATGTGAAAATATTGGAAGATATTTATAACGATTGCACAGCTACTATAGTTCTCCATGAAGTCAGCAATAAAATTCCAATACGGAAAGGTGTCAGGCAGGGAGACACGATCTCGCCAATGCTCTTCACTGCCTGCTTACAGGAGGTATTCCGGGGTCTGGAATGGGAACAGTTGGGAATAAGAGTTAATGGAGAATACCTCAGTAATTTGCGATTCGCTGATGACATTGCCTTGCTAAGCCACTCAGGACAAGAACTGCAAAGCATGATCAATCAGTTAGACAGGCAGAGCAGAACGGTGGGGCTAAGAATTAACATGCAGAAAACCAAAGTAATGTTCAACAGCCTAGCAAGGGAACAGCAGTTCGCCATTGGTAGCGAGGTGCTGGAAGTAGTAAGAGAATATGTCTACTTAGGGCAGGTAGTGACCGCAGATCCGGATCATGAGAGGGAAATAACTAGAAGAATAAGAATGGGGTGGAGCGCATATGGCAAGTTCTCTCAGATCATGAATGGTAGCTTACCAATATCCCTGAAGAGAAAAGTATACAACAGCTGTATCCTACCGGTACTCACCTATGGGGCAGAAACGTGGAGGCTAACAAAGAGGGTTCAGCTTAAGTTGAGAACAACGCAGCGAGCTATGGAAAGGGAAATGATAGGTGTAACGTTAAGAGATCGAAAGCGGGCGGAGTGGGTGAGGGAACAAACGCGCGTTAATGACATCTTAGTTGAAATCAAGAGGAAGAAATGGGCTTGGGCAGTGCATGTAATGCGAAGGCAAGATAACCGCTGGTCCTTAAGGGTAACGGAGTGGATTCCAAGAGAAAGCAAACGTAGCAGGGGACGGCAGAAAGTTAGGTGGGCGGATGAGATTCAGAAGTTTGCGGGGATACAGTGGCGGCAACTGACAAAGGACAGGGTTAATTGGAGAGACATGGGAGAGGCCTTTGCCCTGCAGTGGGTGTGGTCAGGCTGATGATGATGATGATGATCATTACCTTGTTGCTGCGAAACACGAGGCCATCCTGCGCGTGTATCTCGTCGCGGTACCCCCAGTAGGTCCGAAGTTGCTCTGGGACTTCGAGCTTATGAAGAGGCCAATCTGTCTCTGCATATTCCCGCAGCTTTGTCAGGTTGGTGTCGTCACCGGTTGCTGCAAGCAGGTCTTTCAAACAGTGCTCGGAGGCTGAAACGCAATCAAGAACATTGACTTGAAATTGCTCGTGTTCTTCCATGCATGCCTTACTGGGAAAACGGGATAAAGCATCTGCTAGGAACAGTTCTTTTCCAGGTTTATAAGTCACGATGATGGGGTAACGTTGCAACGTCAGTCGCATGCGTTGCAAGCGTAGCGGGCACTGGTGTAGTGGTTTACTGAATATGGCCTCCAGTGGCCGATGGTCTGTCTCAACTGTCACTGCATGCTGTCCAAATACATAATCATGAAACTTTGTGCAGCTGTGCACTATCGCGAGAGTTTCCTTTTCTATCTGAGCATATCTTTGCTGGGAATCTGTGAGTGACCGTGACGAAAACGCAACGGGCTGCGCTTCTTGCATCAGGACGGCGCCTACCCCGAACTGACTTGTGTCAACTGATAAGGTAACTGTTTTCTTGGGGTCAAAATAACGAAGGATCGGGGCTGTGATCAGGGCCTGGCGCAACTTTTCGAAGCTTTCTTGCTGCTTTTCCGTCCATACCCATGCAATTTCTTTGCGCAGCAAAGACCGAAGAGGGGCGGTCACTACAGACTTGTTAGGGATGAAACGTTGCACAAAATTTATTGTGCCCAGAAAAACTTGCAGTTCCTTATTATTCTTTGGTGCTGGCATTTCCAGAATATCTTGCACGCGTTGTGGATCTGCTCGCAGGCCGTCCACAGTGAGCACGTGTCCCAGGTAGCTTACCTCGGTCTGGAAAAATGAACATTTCTTCAAGTTCAGTTTCAAGTTATGTTCGCGACAGCGTGTTAAAGAAGCTGTAAGTGGTAGTCGTGCTCTTCTTTTGTCTTGCCCCATAATAGGATGTCATCCATTACTACTGCAACGTTTGGCAAACCATCTAGCACGCGATGCATCGCTGCCTGAAACACTTCCGGGGCTGAGGCAATTCCGAAAGGCATGCGCAGGAAGCGATATCGTCCGTAAGGTGTGCTCATTGTGCACAGCTTCGAACTTGCGCCGGTTAGTTTGATTTGCCAGAATCCTGACGCTGCGTCTAGAGTTGTAAAGAACTTTGCTCCGGCAAGCCCAGGCACAACATCTTCAAGGGTCGGCATGGGGTAGTTCTCTCGTAGCAGCTTTGTTTAGTGCTGTGGGGTCTAGGCAGATGCGCACTTTTTCTTTCTTAAGCAGCGTGACCATATGACTGGACCATTCTGTTGGCTCATTTACCTTGGATATGACTCCTTGTTCTTCCATGCGCTGGAGCTCCTCTGACTTTTTCTCGGAGGGCCACCGGAACTCTCTTCGCCGGCACGACAACTCCCACGGATCCCGGCTTTAGCTTCATCGCGTACTCAATGCCTTTTAACTGCCTCCAGTCCACTGAAAACATCTTCAAACGATTGCGCTGCTGGGTGCAACGGGTCGGCGTGCACATTTTGCACGCGACGAATAAAACTGAGGCGTTCAGCAACTGATCCACTGAGAGTCACGGGCACGTGTTGGTCCACCACGAAAAACGTCTCTTCGTGCACTTTGTCGTTTGCGCGCAAATGCAGCCTAATTTTTGTTTTGGCCAAAGTATTATGGCCGAATAACGCTGTTAACGTTACGCGACATTCTTGGTGCGGTTTCCTCGGCAGTTTGTCGACATCCTTGCTTGAAACTACACAGCAGTTAGCTCCTGTGTCCAGCTTGCACGTGTATGGGCGTCCTTCGATGTAAACTGTCGCGCTCCAATGGTCTGAGGCTAGGGCACCGACGGTCAAAGTTTGCAAAATGAAATCACTGTCATCGTCGTCTTGCAGTTGGCGCACTTCTTTTTTCGAACCTCTGTCCTGACGGGGCGCCAGTGCTTTGCATGCTTGAGCGAAGTGATTACGGCCACCGCAATTCCTGCACACCTTCCCTTGAGCCGGGCACATCACGCCACGGTGAGTGAGATAACCACAACGACTACAAGGCCGTTTTCGCGGCCCGACCGCATGGACTACTGCGTCGCCTGCTGTTTCGGTGCCGTCCCTGATTTCCTTAAACTGCTACTTTCCTTGTTCGTGGGCTCGGCATATTGTAACTGTCTTCTCATACGACGGGTTTTCGGCAATAAGCTTTTGCTGTAAGCCTTTGTCTTGAACTCCCAGGATAATCCGGCTGCGGAGCAAGCGGTCTTCCAAGTCTCTGAACTCGCAGTTTTTTGCTAGTAGCTTTAGGTCTGTCAGCCAGTCGTTAAAAGGTTCCCATTGTTTTTGGTCTCTTGATCCGAAGCGGAACTCATGGAATGTCAGGTTCGTCGATGGTTTGTAGAATTCCTCAAACTTTTCAAGCAAAATATCGACGTCGTTCTTGTCCTCTTTCCCGTCGAATTTGAAAGTGCTATAAGTTTTCCTGCCGTCTTCTTCAATCGTTACAAGTAACGTCGCTGCTTGCACTTCTTTAGGCTGTTTGCTTAACTGGGTGGCGGTGGAAAACAGCATGAACTCACTTTTCCATGTTTTCCAAGCAGTCCATGCGTCGCCCGAGGTATCCAGTGGTTTCGGGGCCGGGAGCAGTGTCGACGGGGCGGACATGGTGAATGGGCACCGCTGCCACCATGTGCAAGGGCCGGCATCGGGTGATGAACAACGTTTATTCCCAATAAGATGGCATATATATATATACAGTGCGCTGACGTACTCAGTCATGCGCAGATTATGCTGCAGCGAGTGACGTCAGACTTGCTCGGCTCTGCTACACTGGCTACACATATATACTCTCAATTCAGATGGCTGAACAAAACTTACCACATAATTGAAAATTCCAAACATGCAAAAACTGATGGACTATAACAAACTTGAGTATAACACATCTGCACAGGTGCACTTTAGTTGTCTGCGCTCAGTGTAGAACATAAGGCTCTGTTGCCATTCTGTGGGCCTTAGCAAATCAAGGATGCACTTTTATCCTTGATATTGTCACGTAGTGATGACTGCAGTCCGGCGAACAGGAAAACAACGAGGATGTCTTCGAAACGGAACTCTTCATTTGGGCTGACTTGCGCCTGCAAAGAACTGAATCACTCGGCGGCGGCGTAGAAAGAGAAGTTTATTTTTTTCTAATGTCAACAAAAATACAAAGCAAAAGTGCTGAACTCAATGCTCTGATCAGTCAAGCACATGCGCAGTGACGCAGCACTGAGCACGTCAATAAGGCAGTTAGAAAGCCGACACTCGACCGCCGCGCAGGACGATGAAATATGTCGACCATTTGCGCAAGAACTCAGCCTCACTCATTGACAGTGCGTCCACGCATGCTTGCTCAAAGAGGCGCGTGCGTAGGCGCTGCAACATTGGAAACATTGCTCTTTGCGGACGCCCATTTAAGGAAGCCACTCCACGCTGCCGCCACAAAACGAACATGCCGACACACAAGAGCATATTTGTGAACAGTTCGCGTGAACTAGTGCGCGCTTCGAGGCGGGTTAAAAACATCCGTGACACTAGTACCCAAAAGGTGCGCGCCACTACACAGTCGAACATAGCGTGCCGCAACGTTTCTAAAAGACCGCATTGCGGGCATCGGGCGGAGGGCGCCACGCCCCACGCCGCAAGGCGGTCTCTTGTGGGCAGGACCCGCCAGCCTCGCAGCCAGCCGAAGTCCCTGACATCTGCAGGAAGCGCAGCTGAGGTCAGTTGGCGCCAGCGTGCCCGTCTCGTTTTCTGGAGTTCTTCGCGGGTCAGCTCAGCGACCGTTAGTGCTTCACACATCCTGGAGGGCGGGGTTTCATCAACATCCAGATCGGGCACTCTGGCAGACAACGACGCCAGTGTGCGACGTACGTTAACGAAAAATGCCGGCGGCTGCTCGGCTGTAGGGCCAACCACGTGTTGTGTTAAGAACACATTACGCGCTGTACCCAGAAAGTATGCGATGAGTGTTCTCCCGGGATAATCTGGGTTGCGCACAAGATCGCGTACTCCTCGCAAGGCGAGCACATTGCACATGGTGCGGATGCAAGGTATACCAAACCCACCCATGTACGATGGAAGGCGCATGAACATTCGTGACAAAAGTTCGGTTTTGCCCGCCCAAACGAAAGAGCCACAGGCCGAGGTTAGCCTGCGAGCAAACGCGCGCGGTGGGTTTGCGATGCGGGCGACAAAAACATGCGGCTAGGATTGCAGACTTAACTGTATAGCAGCGCTCTGCCATTGAAAGGCGGTAAGTTGACGCCACCGAGAGGCGTTTCTCAGCGTTCGTGCGGAGGTTAGTCCAGGTTTCGCGGGCTACTTCTCCGCTGGCGAGGAATACTAGTCCCAGGACTTTCACTCCCTGCACCCACTCCACCTCGCCCGCAAGGTTCGGTGTGAAGGTGCCAAACCTTAGTGCCTTGCTTTTTCCCCTGTTCAATAGGGCCCCCGATATCTCGCTGTACTCGAGAAACAGCCGCGAAAAAGCGGCGTAGCTATCTTCGTCCTTGAGGAAAAGCGACACGTCGTCGGCGTAGGCCGAAACCTTGATTTGGCCCTGGCCAGGCAGAGGGAAGCCGCGTACGGATGGGCTGCTGTTAATGCGCCGGATGAGTGGATCCAGGCATAACACGAAGAACGTTGGGGAGAGAGGGCATCCTTGCCTTATGCCCCGGGTGACTGAGAAGGGAGCGCTCTGGTGGCCGTTTACGGAGAGACAAGCAATCAGGTCTGCGTAAAGTAAGCGCAGCCTGCTGACAATTTGCGGTGGGAATCCGAAGGCTTCGAGGACTCCGAACAGATACGAGTGTTCCACCCGATCGAATGCTTTCGCCTGATCAAGCGAAACAAAGCACCCGCTGAAGCCCGTCCTGCTGGCAAATGTGAACAGGTCTCTTGTGAGTGCCAGTGCATCAAACACAGAGCGGTCAGGCACGCTGCTGGTTTGAGCCCGGTGGATTAGGTGAGGCAGGATCGTCCGAATTCTTGTGTTCAGTAAAGATGCGACTATTTTGTAGTCTGCGTTTAAGAGGCTTATGGGCCGCCATGCTTCCGGGTCGAAGGGGTCACCGCCCGCTTTCGGAATGAGTATGATGCGACATTCGCGGAAAGAGTTTGGACGTAACCCATCCACGAGGAAGCCGTTGACCATCTTCAGCAGCGCTCCTTGGATCTCGTAAAAAAACGTTGAATAAAAACTTGTTGGAATGCCGTCTGGACCGGGGGCAGAGGCTGCATTCATACTCTGCAGGATGGCGTGCAGCTCTTGGCTTGTGGCTGGTGCGCAAAGGTTTTCATGTAACTCTTCAGCTACTCGTGGCAAGTTGCCAAAAAAACTTTGCAGAAGCCCGTCATAACCATCTTGAAGATGTAGCCAACTGTCCGTAGAGAACAGGTTCGAAAAGTGGCTTGCGAAGATCGTGCAGATATCGGACGTGGTTTTTCTTTGGGTGCCTTCTGGGAGTGTCACGAAAGGCACAGTAGCGGGAGCGAATTCCTCTGCCGTGCCTGCGCGTACGTGTCGTAGCACAGCCAGGTCTGATATAGGCCGCCCGAGCTGGTGTGCGCGACTAGCTGCCCGTGATGACTGGCAGAGCAACACGTGGTAACGTGCTTTAAGTAGGCTCAGGTAATCGCTCATGGCAAACGTTAAGGGTGCTCCCCACTGCACTATACGGATGCGCTTGAGGGTGTCATTCAGTGCATGAGTTACCCGGCGTCTGCGGTCTTGACCGGCCGCCACCAGAGTTGCCTGCCAACGAGCCTTGAGTGTGTCCCATGAATCAGTCGCAACGAAGCTCTTGCACGATGCGGCCAACGCCGTACGCAGTGACGCCGTGATTTCCGGGTCTGCCAGTAGGCTCGTGTCCATGCGCCACGTAACAGAACGTGGGGTGTCCTCACCAAAGTCGAGCCTGACTGACAAGGGGTGGTGATCGGAAATCACCGGCGTGCCTGCAGGGAACGCGAGAACTTCGCAGCTAACGACAAAAGAAGCGAGCTCTGGTGGAAAATAGAAGTTGTCTATCCGACTCGCTGACTGTGCTGTCTCCCACGTCGCTCCAAAGGCATCCCCGTGAAGCTGCACCCACGCGTCAGACAAGCGGAACTGAGTCACGAAATCGCGGAGCGCGGGGGCACCATAATAACGGCGACCGTGACCTTGTCCGCGGACGTCACGGTCGATGTTAAGAACACAATTGAGGTCACCGACTATAAAAGTGGGGTAGGGATCAAGGAGGAATGAGTCGAGGCGCTCAAAAAAATCGGAACTACTAGACTGCCGTGCTGGCGCGTATACAACCAATGCACGTACCCGCCGCTGGTTTAGTGTGAAGTCGACCGCAAGAGTGCGGCCGTCCAGCCCGAAAGTGCAATGAGCACCCGCGCGCAGGCAGGGGTTTACAAAGACGACACCAACACCGCACATATGAGAGTCAGTCAACGAAAAATAAGCAAAAATAGAAAACCGGGTGGTGAAATTCAGCACATCAAGGGAAGTACGAAAATTGCATTCCTGTAAAAACAGGATGTCGACGCCCCTAGCAATGGCAAAGTGCATCACCTCTCTCTGTTTGTCTACGGATTGAAATCCCCGAACATTCAGGGAGAGGAGATGCACAACCGCCATGACAGCCAAGAGCACCGACGGCATAACATACAACCTAAAGAGCGCTGCCATGTGCGGCACTTGACGCGCGCGGCACTTTTTTTGCTGCAACGTTCGTTAACAGTCCCTTCGGATTCCGATGATTGGGGGTGGGCACGTTTGAAGTCAGGTCTGGGAAAGTCCATATTTTCGGGGTCGTCGGCGCTTGTGGCCTCGCTGACCGGTTGCTGCGTGGTCTTGGCGACGCTCGCAGCTGAAGCCGATGCTGACGCCAGGGTCGCCGATGGGAGGGTGTGGCTGGCTGGTGACGGGAAGCGCGCGTCGTCCGCACCTCCAGGAGTCGTCGGTCCTGACACCTGGCCGCACGTCAAGTCGCCTGTCAGGCGAAGCGGCGTGACTTTGTCCGCCACCTCCTCCAGGTCGTCCGACGTCACGCTAGACTCGTCGCTGCTGCTCACGGTGTCATAGGTGTCTGTGCCGGGTGGCGGCGGCAAGGGTTCCGCAAAAACAGCAGCGAACGGCTCCACCTCGTTTGAAGGCGTCCCCTCGCGGTGCTCCTTCACGGGCACCTCCGTCGCGGGGGCGGGCTCGGGCTCCCTCGGGCTGCTGGTCGTAGGGTCCACGTCGGCAACCGACGTCCGGACGGTGGGTGTGCTCCGCGTTTCTGCGACCACGTTGTCCTTGGCCGGTTCTTTCCTCGAGGCGGCGGCCGCCGCATAGGACCGTGGTCGCAGGCAGTCTGCTGTGGCGTGGCTTCCGCCGCAGCGCCTGCAAGCCGCTCCGCATCCGGCCGTGTCGTGGCCGAACACCTCGCAGCGAGCGCACCGCGGCGTTCGACACGCCGCACCGATGTGGCCGTCCTGCCCGCAGCGGGAACACACCTTCCGGACGCCTCGGTAGTCAAACATGACGCGGTGGCCCTGGACGGTCAGGAAGTTCGGCACCGCCTGCTTCATCTCGATCCGGACCACGCGCGTCCCGTTGCCGACGTGACGACGGCCCTTGAGGACGGGATGGGTGATGTCCAGCACCTTGCCGTAAGAGCTCAGTGCCGCCGCCAGCGCCGCGTCTCCCACGAACAGCGGCACACGAAAAGCCGTCACGTGGACCACGGCGGGTCCCACGCAGGCTACTGGGACGGAAGTGCCGTTCAGGTTGAAGGCGCCTTCCACGAGCATCTTCTCCGCCGCCGCAGCCGAGGTCATGGCGACGCAGAACTTCATGCCTCCATGGTGCTGGAGGCTCTCTAGCCCTTTCGGGCCGACAACCGACTCGATGCCGTCGACGATGTCGTCAGCTGTCGCGTCGGAAGTAACTGTGAACGAAAAACAGTGCGCCTTTGGGGGCGGCGCACGGAACACCGGAGGGGCAGCAGGTCCCGGGCCTCCCATGACGTCACGGGCGGCCGACTGGGCTGCTGCTTGAAGGTCTGGAAGTTTCCCGAGCACCGGCAAAGGCACGGCGCCTGGGCTGGGAGGCTGGTTGCGGAACATCGGGGTCGCAGTGGATCCGAGGCCCGCCTGCACTTGTCAAAACTTCTCAGCAAGCCAGCGCCGAAAAATCTTCGCTGGGTCTGGACGAGCTCGGGCGACAGCAACAAGCGTGCTCGGCGGTCGTCGAACAGAATGCTCGCCACTGTCGGCCGTGCTCTTTTTAATGCTGATAGCGAACATTCGAGATAAAGCTTAGGAAATTACTAAAACCTTCTGGCGCAAACTAGAATCGGTTCCGTCCAGATGCGATCAATCGAGATAAATCTAGGCGCGTCTTGCGTCATAAACGAAGCGATAAAGCGGCGCGTCGGCAGCCTTGAGCCATGAACAAACAAATACTACAAACGAACGCTACAAAGATTGCGGCATTACTCCCCTCTCAAGAAGCATCGCCTCGATGCTTTAGAACATAATGCGGCTATAAACAATCAAAAACGGATTGTGCAAAAATAAACACCGATGGATGGATGGATGGATAGGAGCGCCCCCTTTGAAACGGGGTGGTGGCAATTGCCACCATGCTCAGCTTTTCTTTATTTATTTATTTTTTTGTTTACTGTGTTGGCAATTCTCATTAAGATTCTCCATCAACTTTGCCTACGGTTTCCTACTATTCTAACCTTATGCCACATCTCTGATTTTCAGCCACCAATCCTCCAATCGCTTTTTGCTGACTTCCACTGCAGATTTATTTACATGACCATTGTTATCTTTAAACCCTAGGGCCTCAGAAAGAGTGACTGTGCCTGCATCGACATCCGGATGGATACCATCACATTTGATTATGAGGTGTTCACCGAATGTGGAAACACGGCGTCCTCTAGCGTGCATGATAGGGCTTTAGGCGTACGACATGGACGACTTCTGGTCGTACGCGGCGTCGCTGGGATGCAGTCATTTGGTCAGGAACGACTTCATAGTCCAGTTCACCTAGCCGACGAAGAACCTTGTACGGGCCGAAATAGCGGCGCAAAAGCTTTTCACTCAATCCTCGGCGGCAAATGGGTGTCCAAACCCACACTCGGTCTCCTGGCTTGAATTCCGCGTTGCATCTTCGTAGGTTGTAGCGTCTGGCGTCGGTCCGCTGCTGGTCTTTGATCCCTAATCGGGCAAGTCTTCGGGGTTCTTCTGCGCGTTGAAGGTAGGCGGCGACGTCGACGTTATCTTCATCGGTAATGTTCGGCAGCATGGCGTCCAGCGTGGTTGTGGCCTCCCTGCCATGGACGAGCCTAAAAAGAGTCATCTGCATGGTCTCCTGCACTGCGGTGTTGTAGGCGAAGACTACATAAGGCAAGATGACGTCCCAGGTCTTCTGTTCGGCATCGACATACATGGCGAGCATATCGGCGATGGTTTTGTTGAGGCGCTCGGTCAGTCCGTTGGTCTGCGGGTGGTATGCAGTTGTTCTCCGGTGGCTGGTTTGGCTGGAATGGAGAATGGCTTGCGTCAGTTCCGCCGTGAATGCTTTTCCTCTGTCAGTGATGAGCACATCGAGGGCGCCGTGTCGCAGAAGAATGTTCTCCACGAAAAATTTGGCGACTTCTGCTGCTGTTCCGTTCGGTAGGGCTTTTGCCTCGGCGTAGCGGGTCAGGTAGTCGGTCGCTATAATGATCCACTTATTTCCAGATGTTGATTTCGGGAAAGGGCCAAGCAAGTCCATGCCGATCTGCTGAAAGGGCCTTGACGGGGGTTCAATGGGGTTCAGAAATCCTGCTGGTCGGGTTGGAGGGGTCTTTCGTCGCTGACAATCTCGGCAGGTTTTCTCATTATGTGCAACATCGGCAGACAGTCGGGGCCAGTAATACTTGTCTTGATTGCGGCGGAGAGAGCGAGAAAACCCGAGATGTCCAGCTGTCGGCTCGTCATGTGAGGCCTGAAGAACTTCTCCGCGCAGACTTACAGGTACAACAAGGAGGTAGGCTGTCTTGTTTGCTGCAGTTTTTCTTCACGAGGACATCGTTCTCTAAACAGAATGAAGACAATCCTCGCTTGAAAGAGGCAGGGGGTGAAGAAACCTTGCCTTCCAAGTATTCGATGAGGCATTTTATGTCGGGGTCCGAGCGTTGCTGTTGTGCAAAAGAGCTGGACCTGATGGGTCCCAGGATGGCGTCCTGATCGTCGTCCGGCGGTGGTGCATCTACAGGGGCTCGTGACAGGCAGTCGGCGTCAAAATGCTTGCGTCCGGACTTGTAAATGACGGTTACATCAACCTCCTGGAGCCGCAAGCTCCATCAAGCGAGGCGGCCGGAGGGGTCCTTCAAACTGGCGAGCCAGCACAGTGCGTGGTGATAGCTGACCACCTTGAACGGTCGTCCGTACAGGTAGGGGCGGAATTTCGACGCCCAGATGACGGCAAGGCACTCCTTCTCAGTTGTCGAATAATTAGCTTCGGCTTTGGACAGGGAACGGCTAGCGTACGCGATGACCTTCGCCACTCCGTCAATTTTCTCAACGAGGACAGCGCCTAGGCCCACAGTACTTGCGTCGGTGTGAATTTCAGTCTCAGCGTTTTCGTCGAAGTGCGCGAGGATCGGTGGGGACTGCAAACGACGCTGAAGCTCCTTGAAGGCTTCCACTTGCGGCGTTTCCCATTTAAATGGCACGTCTGCCTTTGTAAGGTGGGTCAGTGGCGTGGCGATGCGCATAAAGTTCTTCACAAATCGTCGGTAGTACGCGCACAGGCCGAGGAATCTGCGCACAGCTTTCTTATCGGCCGGTGGTGGAAACATTGCGATAGCAGTAGTTTTGTGCGGGTCTGGCCGTACTCCCTCCTTGCTAACAATGTGGCCTAGAAACAGTAGCTCTTTATAGGCAAAGTCGCACTTCTCTGCTTTCAAGGTTAGCCCGGACAATTTGATTGCGTCTAGTACTGTTCGAAGCCTTTTCAGGTGCTCCTCAAAGTTCGAGGCGAAGACAACGACGTCATCTAAATATACCAGACAAATCTTCTACTTCAGGCCTGCCAGCACTGTATCCATTACTCTCTGATGGATACAGTGCGGTCTTCTCGCGATCTCTCTCGTCGACCTCTCTTTGCCAGTAGCCGCTCTTGAGGTCCATCGATGAGAAATACTTAGCGTTGCAGAACCGGTTCAGTGTGTCGTCGATGCGGGGGAGGGGGTAGACGTCCTTCTTTGTGATGTTGTTCAAGCGGCGGTAATCAACGCAGAATCGAAGTGCACCGTCTTTCTTTCTTGCTAGAACAACAGGTGCCGCCCAGAGGCTCATTGAAGGCTGAATAACGCCGTCGCGCAGCATTTCTTCCACTTGGTCCCGGATGGCTTGTCGTTCTCGCGGCGACACTCGGTAGGGGCTCTGGAGGAGAGGTCGGGCGTGCTGGTCGGTTATAATGCGGTGTTTGGCAATCGGCGTTTGTCGGACCTTTGGCGATGACGAGAAGCACTCTCTGTAGCTTCGAAGGAGATTGCGAATCTGGCCTTGTCTGTTCCGGGGCAGGGCTGGGTTTATGTCGAAAGTGGGCGAGGTCTCTTGGTCAGGCGAATCTTCTACGGATGGGTCGGAGAGCGTGAAGAAGTCTTGTACGTCGGATATTTCGTCGAGGAATGCAATCGTCGTTCCTCTGTTAACGTGCCGGTATTCTTCGCTGCAGTTAGTCAACAATACATCGGCTTGTACTTTGCGGAAATGTGCGATGCCTCTTGCCATGCCAATTCCTCAGTCGAGAAGCAACTAGTTCACTGCACGGGCTCGGGCCGGGCCGGGCCGTGACAAGATCTGTTTTGCCGGGCCTGGGCCAGGCCCGGGCCTGAAGTTGCGGGCCCGGGCCGGGCTCGGGCTTGAAGCTGCGGACCCGAGTAGGGCTTGGGTCCGTTCAGAAACGGCTCATTCACTATTCATTCACTATTGCAGAGTGAAGTACACAACTGCGGCATTGGAGCAGCGACACGGACGAGCTATGGGTTATATTACGCGCTGAGAAAAAAACTAAGCTTTATTCATTGACTTATTTATTTTCTTATTTCCACGCTGTGGTGGCTTAGTGGTCAAGGCGCTTGATTACTGAGCCGGGAAACCCGGGTTTGTTTCTAGCCTCAGCAGCCGCATTTCTGTTTAGGCGGCAAGCATGACAGCCATGTACAGTCAGGCCGGAATGAAACGCGAACCCGCATATGTCATACATTTCTACTCTGCAGCGAGATATTCCTTTACAACCTATTTCCGATTATGCATTTCAGTAGGTCGTTTACCCAGGCACATGAATCAGTCTATAGTAGAATACAACTTAAAAAAACAGCAGTTGCTAACACTGGGCCGCGGTCCGCGGCGTCCTGTATTACTCCGCTGGCCAATCGCAACTGTAAACGAAATCGGCTTTTTAATGTTTGACTATATAAAGCAATCCACGCATCAAAATTCTAGTGCTCATAATATTTTTCTTGTGATACGCTACTTGTTTAGGTAAAAAGAAACGTTTATGCAGCGGACTACTTTTTCGTCGTGGCGGAATTCTGTGCGCGGAGGCTGAATATGGGCGGAGCTTCACTGCAGACTTAAGTTGTATCCCACTATAGTTGTGCACTTCAGCTGAAAGTAGGCAGGTAAAATATTTTGTTTTCTTGACACGCTCTGTTCGCGTTTCATTCCGGCCTGACTGTACTTTGTGGCATCATTGTCGTTGAAGAAACTCATGTGGTCAAAATGATTCGGAGCCCTCTGCTTCGGTGTCTCTCACAGCCTGACTCTCCTTGGGCCCTTAAGCCCCAAAAACATAGCTTTTATTTTATAGCTATATTTTTCTCATATGAGAAAATTCACGAACTAAAGCGCGTTTGGTTTTCTTTTTGATCAGCTGACCCGAACGTCTAGCCACAAAAGCTCGCGAGAGTTTGTAAATCTCATGTCATAACCACATCTATCCCTCCTCGCTTCTTCAGCCTGGTTGTCATGACGAGTGTTTTGCCCTGTAAGCTATCACGTGGTTCACGCGTTATCTTCTGCTCTACCAGCAAGAGTAAGATTCAACCGGTCTTAAATGGCCATTGATCGTCATCCCAAAACATACCTATACACTATTAGAAATGCATTCGCGAAGAACATATTAGTTTAGGACGCTTATAGTGTACAAAACACACACCGTGAAATACTCAAGCCTTTTAGCTTTTCGTTTCTGCTGAAAGGCGACCAGTTCGGCTATGAGTTCAACCTGTAAGATCGCGTTCACTAAACAAATGCCATCCCACTGCTTGCTAGGCAGCTTTAATGTTTATACTTCCCGGCGGCAAAATATAACTGATTAAAATCATCGGGGAATGCAAAGTAGTCTATTACGCGCGTATGCAGCCCTTTTTATTTCGCTCTCGGAACTTCAGAGTTTATCTTTGCGCACACGAGATCACTGTTCAAAAGACGGGCCTGGCGAGCACTACTCTTAATCACTTACTTCTTAGTTTAAAAGAACCAACTTTCTGCAAGCCAGTTTCTTATCGGTCTAGTAGCGGTCTACGTGCTCAGAGTGAGCAGTATACCTCAAGCGTTACTGTGAAACGTGCCGGGCCGGGCCCGGGCTGGGCTTCACTCCAAGATTCACGGGCCGGGCTGGGCTCGCTAGAGCGATAATTTAGCGGGCCTGGGCCGGGCTTGGGCCTCAGATTGAGGCCCGTGCAGTGCTCTAGAAGCAACTGCATGTTCCCCTCGTTAAAGGCTTCAGTGGCGCCTACGGTGATGATGACGCTTGAGCGGGGTGGGACACTCACTTGTTCTTCCAGGACACTGAGCGCAACGTGATGTTCCGGAGTTCTCACCGACGGCATGGCCTCGTCCGTGGAAAGTGTGATCATCTTGGATCGCAGATCGATGATCGCTTGATGCTCATCAAGGAAATCCATGCCCAAGATCACTGCGCGAGAACATTGGCGTGGCACTACGAAGGTCGCGGGATAGGTATGTCCCTTGAGAGTCACTCGCACTGTGCACCGCCCTGATGGCGTAATGAGGTGGCCCCCTGCGGTGCGAATTTGTGGGCCGTCCCAAGCGGTCGTTACTTTCCTCAGCTGCGCAGCGAATTGTCCATTCATCACCGAATAATCGGCTCCTGTGTCGACTAGAGCGGTAACTTTCCGGCCGTCGATAACGACTTCTAAGTCGGATGTCCTGGCTCTGGCGTTGCACGTCGTCTTCGGCGTCGGATCACGGCTTCGTCGGATATGCGAATTGTGGGTGGGGCGTGTGGTCAAAGCTTTTCCTGATGGCGGCGTCGTTTTGAAGGTGGTTCGCTTCGTGGTCGAGGTTGTCATTGTATGCCGCGTCGGCATAGTGGGTGCGACGTCTTCATATGGCGTGGTCGAGGGAGGATCTTCGTCGTTTCTTCGGCAGGCAACCTGACCTCCACAGGTTGCTTTGTTTAGTTTCCCCTACGGGGGCCAGGGGACCTTCCTCCGACAGCCGCGGCGTAGCTGCGGCCCGGTGATGTAAATCGTGCGGTGGACGGCGACGGCGAGCGGGAAAGACGGCTTGACGACGCATACTTCCCTCTGTGCAGGTAGTCGTCGATTTCCCGTGGTCGCTGGCCGGGGAATGGTCGTGGGGCGTCGATGGCGAAACCACGCAGGCCGATGTGTCTGTACGGGCAGTGGCGAAGTACATGACCTGCTTCGCCGCAATGGAAGCACAACAGGCGGTTGTTGGAAGTCATCCAGGCGTCGCATTTCCTGGGGCTTGGGCGTCGTTCGTAGGCTGGGCGGGCGGGGGCAGGGGGTCGGCGTTCGGGAACAGCTGGTGCACGTCGAAGAGGCAGACTTCGGCTCTCGCGTTGGGGCTGAGGACTGCGTAGTGCAGCGGCGTAGGTTAAGGCTGGAGCTTCAGCTGGAGGCGAAGATGACGGGGTGCCAAGCGCATGCTGCACTTCTTCACGTACGATATCCTCAAGGGTCGCGACTTGAGGCTTGTTGGAGGATGGTAGCAGGCGACGCAGCTCTTCCCGTACAATTTCTCGGATAACATCCCGCAGGTTGCCTCTGAATGTTGTGCCATCCGAGAGGGTAGTCGAGGTCACTTGGGGCTGTTGAGGAAATGACGCGCTCATGCTTCCAAGGTTCTCTCTATGGCGGCTGCTTCAATTGTGAATTCCGCGACCGTCTTCGGTGGGTTGCGGGTAAGACCGCCAAAAAGTGCCTCTTTAGCACCATGCATCAAAAGCACCACTTTCTTTTCCTCCGCCATGTCCGGATCGACTCGTCAAAAAAGGCGCTTCATTTCTTTTACATATGTGGTCACTGACTCGTTCGGGTGTTGGATGCGAGCCTGTAGAAGCAGCTGAGCTTTTTCTTTCCTGATGATGTTCGTGAGGGCCTTCAGGAACTCCGGTTTGAATAATTCCCATGTCGCTAGAGAAGCTTCGTTGTTTTCGAACCAAATTCTCGCTGGTCCTTCCAAGGCAAAGAAAACATGGCTCATTTTAGTCTGGTCGTCCCAACTGTTGAACACGGCGACACGTTCAAACTGTTCTAGCCATTCCTCGGGATCCTCGCCCGGTGAAGGGTTGAACGTGGGCGCAGTCAGGGCTGATGTAAAATAGTGGGGGCTGGTGTCGTAGCCATTGCTGAAGTCGATATTGAGGGGTCCTTCTTCGCTCTTGTGCGGTCCGGTAGCAGTCCGAATTCTGGTGGACACCTCTGAAGACGGCGGCTGCTTCACCCTTCACCTACGGGGGGGACGGCTTCTGCTGCTTTCACGTGGTCTTCTTCGAGACGGCTCGGGCTGCTCTGACGGCTCGCAGGGGGTGAGGGCAACAGGGACATCCGTTAGCATTTCCACCAGATGTCACGTAGTGGTGACTGCAGTCCGGCGAACAGGAAAACAACGAGGATGTCTTCAAAACGGAACTCTTTATTTGGGCTGACTTGCGCCGGCAAAGAACTGAATCACTCGGCGGCGGCGTAGCAACAAGCGTGCTCGGAACAGAATGCTTACCGCTGTCGGCCGTGCTCTTTTTAAAGGTGACAGTGAACATTCGAGATAAAGCTTAGGAAGTTACTAGAACATTCTGGCGCAAACTAGAATCGGTTCCGTCGCGATGCGATCAATCGAGATAAATCTAGGCGCGTCCTGCGTCACAAACGAAGCGATAAAGCGGCACGTCGGCAGCTTTGAAGCATGAACAAACAAATACTACAAACGAACGCTACAAAGATTCGCGGCAATATTAACCCAGTCTCAATGAATCTGCACTTTTTTCTTGTTCATGACTAAACTTTTTGCTTTTTATAGTTGCAGGAGCTTTCGGGGCTTCGTGGAACAACCTTGAGCACAGCAGCCCGGCGCATTTTAGAGGCACTAATGACATCTGAATTGGCGGTGAAGTACAGGTGGCTTGACCAGAAACGGAAAAACAATTTGCGGAACTCACTGTGCGTGACCTGATCTACGGTGAGTGAACTTTCCCAACTGATTGTACATTGGGCTTTTTCTGATATCTCAGCTTCTTAGCATTTCCCCAGTGGACTTATGAAAAGCTGACAGTTGAGATGGCTCTGTACACTGCAGCAGCTAGTTGCCGCAGTAGCTTAGTGACCAAGGGATTTCACCGCAAGCTCAAAGCTGGACGTTTGATTCTGGACAATACAATGGGAGGGCTGCACAGGCACATCAGTGCCCCGAGTGTTGAAAGTTTTCTGAAACTCTCTGCTGAGGCATGAACCCGAACCCAAATGATGCACTGACACACAAAAACTGAACAGTCAAGCATCAAGGTACTCTGTACTGCCAGCTGTACCTCATATGAACCTGATTACACTGGAGAGATACTCACAGATGCGTTGAGAGCAGTGCTATTAGTAATCGAATGTAATGCCCTGTGAAGCACTGTTAAGGGCCATGAGCATTTGTTTTAACTGGCCACTTGCAGTTCATGCTAGCCACAGTTAATTGCTGAGCTGATACCTCATGCCTCTTGAAATGATTTTTGACACACACAATTGCAGAAAGTGTTAAACAGATGACAACGGTGACAACAAAGAAAGAAGTTGAAGATGTGACAAAAACTTGGTTACGGCGTGCTACACAAAAGCTTCACAAACGACGGCAGCTTCCTGAAATCTCGAATGAGTGCACCGCTGTGTTTCACAGCTGATTTGCTTGCATTCAGTATGAAATTCTATGCTAAGGGAAGCTTCTTGGAACCATAGTTGTCATTTGGCAATGCAGAGCCTTTGGAAAGACGTGCTGCTGATTACTGTAATTTGTGTGGCAGCTCAAAATGACAAGTGAGCAAATTTTGCTTCAAATAAAAATGTTGGCAAATATCACATAGCAATAAGTTCCACCCATCATGTAGCTTCTATAATTTGCCATGTCTTTACAGTTGACAGTTAAAAAAACATTTGTTTATAGTTTCAAAGCCTCTTCTGAAAAACACTGTGCATTTTGCATTTTTTCCATGACGTTATTCATGAAAAAAAAGTCGTCGTGTGTATGCCACGTCTCTTTGCTGTGTTTCGCCTTTTGACTTTTTTTTCATGAATATGTACCAACTGACCCAGATTTCAACTCTTCTCCATGACATTAAAAGGTGGTATACATGGACACAAATTTTCACTTTTGAGGGACGCCGAGGATAACTAGGGACTGTACAGCATTTTCTTCCTAGGCTAATTTTTGTTCAGGAGCAAAAATTACATTTACTGCCGAGAAAATTGGTTCCGTTAAATAGAACATTTCCTTTTCCTGGTACTTGAATAAATGCATGACATCACGAGTGAAAAGGACTCCATTGCCATTGTTATCATCAGCCTATATTCGCTGCAGGACCTATTAACATCACCATTGGAAATTAAGCGACAGTGTAGCCTATCACGCATGCTCTGGTTCCTACACACAGAAAATTGCATTGTCGTATGCTTGTGAAAATGTTCGGTGGCACAAACACCTGTATTCCATTTTTCCTAGCTCATTATATCTCTCAGTAGTCTGCCATTAAAACACGGTAATTTGCCGACACAGACCGACATCGGTTTGTCCTCAGGATCTGTTTAGGTGACCTCTATACTGTTCAAGCGCATGTCATTAGTAGGTTGTTTACCAGAAACATGTTAATTTCAGGCGTCTTTCTAATGTTGTGACTTAAGAGTTCCTAATTGGGCATTGCTTTCTTTTTCTAGTGGCCCCCATTGATGACAGGACTGACTGAGGATGGAAGTTGGTGCTTTGTTGGAAGTTATATGCAACTTTTTGAGCCGTACCGTGGCACGAACAGGCTTTTTCAGTTTTTTTCTGGGCTATCCTCACATAAAGATATAAGCCATTTGTGTTCTTGAGGCATTTCATGAAAGCAGCTTCATGTTATACATTTTAGAGTTCCTAAAATAAAACATTTTTCTGTGAAGTCTTTTTTTGTACACATTAGTGCATGCTATGCACACTGTGTTCATTTCCTGGCCATAATAATTTTATTCTGCGAGGCAATACCATGACTGGTGCTGCCTTTGCAGTTTAGCAGTGTCCGAACGGTGAAGAACGAACCACTCGCTTCAGTCCTGGGCCTGGTAAACCTGTGCTGTGCCTCTGCTTTTTGCTTATTCTGGTTAGCTTCTCTTGCATTAGCTTCAAATACAGCACTCCTTTGAAAAAACAAGCTCAACACAAATCCTGAAGTAGTACTGAAAACGTCCCCAAGCATGATCCCCGAGGCATCCCGAGTATGTGCAACGGATGGACATTTGGATCCCAAGACGACTGCTTGCGGATCAGTCAGCGACATCGTGAGAACATCTGAACATCCTGACATGGACATCCTGAGGGCATTTTCAGGATGTCTTTGCGCTGCCTGGGGTGGTGTCTCGCTCCGGCGGCACCGAATCGCGGACAAGAAAAGGTGGTAGCACTTTTTGTTACGTGTAAGCGTTTGCCACGGAGGCTGTAGAAATGTTGCAGGGAAGGTTCTGAGCATGACTTACTACGGATTTCCGCGTAAAACCTATGAAAAGGGGCGACGATAGCAGTGGGTCCGAGCGCTGTCACGAGCAAGGTAAAAAAGTGCCCATTTCGTCTTGAGCTGTTTTTTGCTTACTTCAAGGTTACAATTGGATAACACCGCGTTTGTTTATCTATTAGTGCGAACGGTGGACCGTGGCAACACACGCAGGAAGGGTAATTCAGCATGTCAATGTTCCATATCCTGTTAAGTTTAAATCCAATCCTGGTATTAAATTTAAAAAGTTAATTGTTTGCAGCTTGCCCACAGTGTATGTAATTTGATTTTGGGATGTGTATTTTGCGATCTCTGCATTTTATAATATGCTGTTGTTTTCTGACAATGTGCCTCTCCATGATTTACGAAGAGAGCAGTTGGAAAAACAAAAATGTGCCTGTCTGATTTCTTGCCATCAGAATGAAAGCAACAGATTTAGACGGGTACACACCTGCACTGAATCCATAACCATACAGTGTGCCATACAGAATAAGCGAGACTCAGCCTCTTGTACAGGAATGACAGCTATGGTTCTGTGAGAGCACCTTTATGTGTGGTGGTGGTCTAAAAAATGGCTTTGTCCAAGGAAACTTGGCGTACAATAGGCAATATCTTCTTGCAGTCACTTGAGAGCGTCTGTTGTAAAATGTATAGGCAACATGCCCTCAGATCTCTCAATGTCTACAGTAGTTGCCTGAATGTACCAGGATTCAAGACAACCCCTAGTCTTGATTGCCCTTGTGATCAGGGGCCCAAGTGTTCAAAGCTGATAGCTCTCAAGTTGATAGCTCTCAAGTGGTTATGGTGCTCGGCTGCTGTCCCGAAAGACGCGGGTTCGAACCCGGCCGCGGCGGTTGAATTTCTTTGGAGGAGAAATTCTAGAGGCCCGTGTACTGTGCAATGTCAGTGCACGTTAAAAGAACCCCAGGAGGTCGAAATTTCCGGAGCCCTCCACTACAGCATCTCTCATAGCCTTAGTCGCTTTGGGACGTTAAATCCTATAAACCAAACCAACCAGCTCTCAAGTGCCTTGTGAAAGCACAATTGTGCAGGGGCTGCAGAGTGCAAAGGAATGTCTACTGTGTTGTTGGCATTTTAACTGTTTTCATTTTTTACTTCTCATTTAAACAGTATTTCAGTACGTAATGTGCTGACACAAAGTACTGAAACTTTGGTTTCAGTTCTTCAAATCCAGTTCTCAAATTCCCATCAGTTTAATTAAATTTATACCTATTCTTTAGTGAATAAATCAGTAAGGACTAAATTTATTTCAGTATTAGTATTTCATTATTATTAGTGCATGATTTATATCGGTTAACCTTCTAATAATCCTGGGCCTAAATTAGCTCTCTTAGGCTGCCATGCCACAAAGTCTCGAGAGCTGCTTAATCGGCTCTTGTCTTTGTGCTTTCCATTGTAATTCTGCACTGGTAAAAAAAGGGTTAACCTCCAGCGATGTGCCACCTCCAGAATGGAGCGGCAACATGGTTGATCTATTAATACCCTTCCATCTCTTCATTATACTGCTGTGAACGTGCAGGTCTGCAAAGAACTGAAGTTTCTGTGGCATAGGTGTGTAGTTTGGAATTGAGATATGAATCTACAGGTGTGCACCACAATTCTCAGTTTCAGCTCACACTGTTCATTGCTCCTGTGATCACATAACCTTTGCAGTAGATCATAAATGACATGGTATGTGTACTCCTGTGGAAAAAACTAGCATGCCTGGCCCTTTTGTTTAAAACTGCATTTCAGTTTCATTGCTTGGAGTGCAACTTTACTAAATCATAGATCCTATGTTTGTAAACATAGTCTTGTTTTACAGATGAAGTAGTATTTCTTTTTTCTATGTGGTGGTGGTGGTGGAAATGAAGGAAGCACACTCTTGGAGGGATCAATTGCAGTCGCTAATCTGTGGCAGTCGCCGCAGTCAGCCAAAATCTTGAGCTTCACTCGGCAGTTGTCCTTGTGGGCAGGTCGGTGAAGGCGTTAGTTACAAGCAGGGATGGAGCAGCTTGAAGTCTATAGTCACCACTCGTGAGGAAAGCTGGGACAGCAGAAGGTGTCTGGGTCCACAGCTATATTTTTCTTGAGGAGTGCCTCAACTTTAAAAGAGCAGTGTCATTAGAGGACAGAGACGGTGTACCACCAGCAGCTGAGTGTGCTAGGTGAGTTGTACTGCCGCAACACATTGCAGGCTAAATTCGGTGATACGAGGGGCCTGGTTTTGCATGCATTTCAGAGTGTGATGGATATAATAAATTAGTCTTTAATCACAGTATAGTTAAAACAGTGAACAGATGCATGATACAGTAGAAACATACAAGTAGTCTGTAAAAGCATTTCTTTCATAACAGCTGGGTATAAAGGTCAAACTTTAGTCGGCTGGCAGCACTCCTCTTCTCCCATTTAGGTGAATGTGCCAGCCATATAAAAATTAAATTTATTCATTGAGTTGGCTGTCAAGTTCAACAATGGTAAATGAGCAGCGGTTGCTGGAAGAGTAAGGTAAGAAACTTATATGATGCAGAAGTGTTTACAGACTTGGTGTTCCAAAAAATGTCATACTTTGTTTTCAGTGGTAAATTTCGCACCATGGCACCGAAAAGCAGTGTTATTGCATATCAATTTGATTTTTATCAGTATCGAAGTTTCTGTGAGGAAATAATTGTATGAGATTAACATAGTTGTGTTATGAAAGGGAAGAATGAGAGTCTACAGGGGAGGTAATTAGTTTAGAGGAGAAATAAAGCACCAAAATTACTAATCTGAGATACGGTATGCTCCTGGATCCATTTTGTGATTATGCAGTCCACCCTTTTTTCAGCAATAACCCACCCCCCTGTTTTCTTGTTTTGGTGAACATACCTTTTCAGAGATGTTCTGGAGCTGTGAACGGGTTATTTGGTTAAGTGAGTGCAATCAACAGCTTTGCAGTTACCAGTGCTAGCAAGAGATGGTAGTACACATTCTGGTGAGAGCCCGTACTCATCAAACTTAGAATTGCTTGCAGAGGAAGCAATGGAAAATATGCAGCAAAATGGCGGGAAGATAGCTTCTTCTGAGTCTGTGTCGCTCCATTCTGAGGACGATGCTGAAGTCAGTGGTTGTGACGTGCTGTTTTATTCTGCAAGCAACTATGAGAGTAATAAATCTGCAGAAGAAAACGATTTTAAGGACAACCAAGATTCATCAGATAATGTAAAAAGTGGCCTTGAGTAACGTTGCACTGATCCCAACAATGGCTTATTGTGGGTAGTACAGCGTGAAAGAGATGAATGCACAAAAGGGACACCATAGACGAGCGCTCGTCTGTGATGTCTCTTTTTTGCTTTCGCCTGTTTCGCGCTGTATCACCCACAGTGGACTTTTACCAATTCGATTAGCTATCCTTCCAACAATAAGCTGCAAGTACTGCCAAAGTTTGCACTCGAGGGTAACCTGCCCTCAGATCTGGCTATTTTATTGCTAGATCTATTGGCAGAGAAGACCAAACACAGCACTGGTTGCGCTCGGCCTAAAGAGAGACTGTAATTAATGGAAATTATATCTATAAAGACGTGGGTGCTGTGCAAGTGACGCAAAAAACAGTCACAAGTGCAGTTCTATGCTTTCAGCACTGCCACCCAACTGAAAAGTTCAGCTGACATGCAGGTAGTTCAGACCTTATCATCCTGGTATTTGTGACTTCCTCACATATTTTCTTTGGAGTTATGGGCTCTTTTATGGAGTGTTGTTGTTATTCTGCGACTTTCCTGCTAGGTGCTTCACTGCTTGTAGTATAACTATTAAAGCTTTTTTATCGTGCTATGTTCTCTAAGCCACCCTTTTTGATCAAAACTGTTGGCCTTAAAAGGATTATGCTAGAGCAGTCAGACTTCAAATGAGGATCTCATAGTTCATCGTATAGTTAATTCTATAGAATGCTTTCGTTAAATCAGTAAATGAAGAGTGTCAATGATTTTAGCTTTCAGTTTATATTGCATCGATACATACAATGAACAAGCGCAAAATTTTTAAATAGCACTGGCACTTTTTTTGGAAATCGGGCTGCCAGCGGCATCCTATAGTTTTTCATGCTGTATACTGGAATATCGCATCAAAATAAGACAAAAACAAGCGCAAATTGCTGTTTTTAGAAGAAATATGCAGCCTATGCCGCAGGGCACACCCTGCGGCGCGCCGCCGCCTGTGGTTGGTCAAGAGGTTGTGTCGACGCATTTAGGACTGGTGAAGCGGCCGATATGGATCCGGCACTGCATCGGGTGCAGATCGCAGCTTTCTGTGGTGTTGTAAAAGCGAATATGGCGACTATTTTTTCACTGACCTCCAAAGAAAAGGATAGTACAGTTTGTTGATTCCAAGTATCACCTGAAGCCAAAAAAGACGCAATAAAAAAATTCTGCGCCTAGCACAGTTATACACCAGGGTGAAAGACGCGTATGCAGTCCATGTGTAAAAGGTGCCAGCCCAGCATAGGCTCGTATTCTCGAAAAGGAAGGGGTGTGAACAATACTCAAGCCGATTACTACCACTGGATGCCTCCTGGCTCGCCCGAAAGAGCGTCATCCAAAAGAGAAAGCCCAAGGCGTTGTGTACAAACACTCCTGTTCCCAGTACCCAGCATTGTAGGTTGGGGCAACAAAGTATTTCAAGGAAACAATTGATGAAGCAGCTCAAAGCTGGTTTCAAAATGAGCAAAGCGCAGTGGTCTAGCACTGCAAGGCATGTGACCACAGAATAGTGATGCTATTATTGTGCACTGGAAACCAAGCCAAATACACGCACAAGGCTGCTGCTTCAGTCGTGGCACGTTCAGCAAATGCCGGGAAATATTTAATCGCTCCCTCGGAAATATTCGCCCTTCCAAGATCTGCAGCTTATGTTGTTCCGGCTCGAGGTAGCGTGGCCATTTGTTGCAACACCAAGGGGGCTCGTCCGGGATAAAGGAAACGGTCTCAACTTCGAAGTTGGAGATTACAAAAACAAGCAGATGTAATGGCAAGAAACTAAGACACTTATTTACAAAAAGAAGAACAAGGAATCAAAATTGAAGAGTTCATGACGCCGAATGACTGGATGAGCCTTTTACCCAGGGCCCAGAGCGTTCGTGCTCACTTTGGTCGCAGGTTATAAAGCCCAAGGCTCCGCCCTTTCACCAGGCGACAATCCATCGTGACACAAAAGATCGGCACTAGCACAGCCAACGAAGACCTGTTGAGCCCTTTCACTAGGCGGCAATTCATCGTGACACGAAAGATCGCCACCACACGTCACTGCCAACTAAGACACCTGTTGTGAGCCCGCACGTGGGAACTGGCGAGGATGAAGCTAAGTCCGCATCACTATAGCATTGTGTCGGCCGCTCGCGTCCATCGAACACAGGTGTGGCCTGTTGACGTCGCAGACGCAGCTGGGCCGGCTTCCTCTGATTCGTTCCGGGCTTCTTTCAGTCGAGGGGCAACCTATCTTCCCCGGTCTTCGGTCCTCCTAGAACCTTCTAGAAGGTCGTTGGCACCGAGCCGTGGGGTCATCTTGGGGGTCAAACATCCCGTAGAAATGGTGCTACTGTTGAATCCACCTCCGTTTCATCTCGGGTCTCAAGATGGGTCGTAACAGCTACCTCCCCCGCCAGACGAGTCTCGGCGAGTAGCAGTCATCGCTGCTGCACGAAGAGACGACTTGGGCTAATTGCTCGCTGAAGTATGTCAGAAGCCCTCTGCCGCTCGCAACGTGGTCTTCTATTACGTCGGCCAAAATCTTTGAGGCGTCTCTGAAACCTCAACCACATGCGCAAGCAAGCACTCAACTTCCCTCCGAGCAAACCAGTTCCAAAAGAGGGATTCAATTTCGGTAGCATAGTCGTTGTAGAAAAGCTCACACTGAAACCTCCCAGGACCCACGCAAGCTGAGAAAAACCGAGCCTGCTACTGTACACATTCACTTTCAAAACCGCACGAAAAAACTATTAGTAGCAATTTTGGTTCTTAAAGAGCATTCCGGACCGCTTAGAAAGAACAGCTAAGCGCGTCCGCATTTTCATGCAGTGTACCCTTCTGGCACGTACTTAAAGAAAAAAAACAATCATCTTCAAAATCTGCTCAACTGAGCGAAAATCCCGTAGTCCACTAACACCACTCAGCATTACCACTAAAAATGGGAACTCGTTTGCCTTCACCCCTGTCTCCCTTTTTACAGTTCAGTCAATGCAACCAAAAAAAACAAACACTTATTCCCCGAATTGGACATTCTTCAGCCGCGCCCTGCGCGGTCGTGGTCGGATGGCCGGTCCACAAGCAGGTGCTTCAAAAAAACTGCGGGGTTGATTATTTCCGCCTCCGCGCGGCCTACTACGGAAAGGGCGCCTTCTCCATTCTTTTGTCCCGGCTTCTCGCGTCCCCCTCCGACTCACGCGCTCTCTGCGGCGCCCCTTTGTGTGGTTGTCCAGACCTATTCTTCGTAACGCTAGTAACGCGTAGCATGCGTCACATGTCCAACGACTACGCCGTCTGTCCCTCTTTTGGCCCCCAAGGGCAGTCACCTGGGCTTTCATCGGGCCCATCCGCCTTCGGGAAAATTTCACTGATTTTCCCTTTCGGTCACTAGCTTTCGTGGTGCCGCCCCTTGTTGATCTGCCGGCCTTTGCATCAGCATCAACACCTGCACTGGCACTTCTCAATTGCTTGTCGCGTTCGCGATGTTTCTTCAATGGACAATGGTGCCTTCGGCCTGCAAGGGCAGTGACCTTGGCTTTCCTCGGGCCCAGCCGCCTTCGGGAAAATGACACTGTTGGTTTACCCTTTTCCTCAACAGTTCTCGTGGTGCTGTCCCGCGTTAATATGCCGGCCCTCGCATCAGCATTAGCACCTGCCCTAGCCTTTCTCAATCGCTTGTCGCGTTCGCGATGTTTCTTGGGTAGCGATGCTACTCGTGCTTTACTCTGAGTGCTAGGCGACGGTTTAACTGACGAATCGTCTACTCCTGTGGCTTCGTCTGAGCACCAAAGCTCATTTTTCTGCTGTTTTTCTATCGGAGCAGCATCCTCCTCATTCCGGGCAACAGAAACAATCTCGTCTGTACGGCACTTTTCAGCGAATGTTGCGCTCTTCCCTGGCGCTTCACGGCTGCCTTCGGGTGATTCCCGTTCACTCTTTGTGCCGCTTAGTACCGCCTCAACTTCCTGACTGCCAGTGCTCGCCAGCTGTAGCAGCGGTGTCCCTTCTCTGGTTCTGTCATCGCGTGCACACCGAACCTCACTGCATTCTTTCTGGCGCGGCACCTCTGCCTTATCTGCCAACGCGCTATCTGTCTCACGGATAACAGTAAGCGCGTCACACCTTTCGTTTTCCTCGCGAAGCTTTCGCCTTTCTTGTTCTTTCTCCACACGGAGGCTTTTCTGCGGAATAGTTTCACACCTCTCGCCTGCCTCCTTGTTGAGAAGAGGTACCACTCGCTGGGGACAACCGCCCGACCTCTTGCTCAACTCCATTTCTAACTTACTGAGCTCAGCCTTTAGCTTCAGTAGTTTTGCTTCATTCTCACGTTCGCGCTGACGCCACTTTTCCTCTCTTTCTCGCTCTTCCTGCTGTCTGAGCTGCTCTTTTTCCTGCTCTTTCTTTTTTTGTTCGATGAGGCTCCACGCTTCACAGAGCTCCTCGTCATCTGCCCTCAAATCAGTAATAGCTTGAATTATTACGGGTTCTCGTGCCAAACCTCTTGTCTCAATTCGCAATTCCTCACACAACAGCAACAGGTCCGGCCTCTGCAGTTTCTGTAGGTCCATGATAGTTCCGAGTCTGAGCTATTTCCAAAACAACTATGCAAAAATACGAAACCTCTAGGATTTAAGCACAGGTGTCTACCAGTTCTAAATTTTAACCCTCTCTTAGAACCTGGTCCATATCAAAGGAAAAGCCAAGCACTCACCCACACACGTGATCATGACCCAAGACAGCTGCACTCTCGCTGGCCGACCGTTGATGTCGCTTGTGGCTTCACATTCCCATCGCTGATCCACTAGTTGTCGGGACTTCCAGGCCTCGAATCCCAAGGCTTCGGATCCCACGGCTTCGGATCCCACCGCTGTTCACCAGTTGTTGCGGCTCGAGGTAGCGTGGCCATTTGTTGCAACACCAAGGGGGCTCGTCCGGGATGAAGGAAACGGTCTGAACTTCGAAGTTGGATATTACAAAAACAAGCAGATTTAATGGCAAGAAACTAAGACACTTATTTACATAAAGAATAAGGAATCAAAATTTAAGAGTTCATGACGCCGAATGACTGGATGAGCCTTTTACCCAGGGCCCAGAGCGTTCGTGCTCACTTTGGTCGCAGGTTATATAGCCCAAGGCTCCGCCCTTACACCAGGCGACAATCCATCGTGACACAAAAGATCGGCACTAGCACAGCCAACGAAGACCTGTTGAGCCCTTTCACTAGGCGGCAGTTCATCGTGACACAAAAGATCGCCACCACACGTCACTGCCAACTAAGACACCTGTTGTGAGCCCGCACGTGGGAACTGGCGAGGATGAAGCTAAGTCCGCATCACTGTAGCATTGTGTTGGCCACTCGCGTCCATCGAACACAGGTGTGGCCTGTTGACGTCGCAGACGCAGCTGGGCCGGCTTCCTCTGATTCGTTCCGGGCTTCTTTCAGTCGAGGGGCAACCTATCTTCCCCGGTCGTCGGTCCTTCTAGAACCTTCTAGAAGGTCGTTGGCACCGAGCCGTGGGGTCATCTTGGGGGTCAAACATCCCGTAGAAATGGTGCTACTGTTGAATCCACCTCCGTTTCATCTCGGGTCTCAAGATGGGTCGTAACAATGTTCAGTGACCTCATGGTTAAATATATGTGTGTTTAAAAGCCAGGCTAGCTGCAACTCGCCTGCTTCCACTCACCTGGTGCCACAACTTGAAGAAGAAACCGAGTAAGGTTGCGAAACATCAAGTTTTTATGCAAAAACATGGTTGGCATTCATTTCTTTCTTAAATTTGCATCCGAAATCAGACAGACCTGTGTCAACCACTTTCATTTTAATCACTTAGCTGCGATTAAACGAGATGCCGCATGTCAGTGGCTTCGATGCTTGCTTGCTTGGACGCGTCAAACCGAGTCTTCCTGAGCACACCTCGGGTGGTCTGGCCGCGTCTAAGATCAGGAGGGCGACACATGCTCTCCTGAGCTTAGACGCAAGGCTCGTTTTAGAATCTTATTATATCAGAAAGCTATCCGAACGGTGTGTCAGTGACACGTCGGTACACATATACTCAGCTGAATGTGCTTTTTTAGATTCGTTTTTGATTAACTCGTTTGCTTGACGGATGTGCATTATCTGTACCTCTCTACGCGCATGCTCTTGATCCCCTTCCTATATATCCCCTCCAGTTCAGCATGAATAAACAGTTGGTAGTTAGCGCTCGTGAACGTCTCTGTGTCTCTTACTTAGTCCCTTGTATGTTTTTTTTTGCACTGAATTCTATTTAACATGCTTCACAAACTAGCCCGCCAGCCTGCTCTCCTGACACATGCTTGACCCTGTACGAGTATAAAGGGTCTGCAGGGGCTGAGCATGTTTCTGCATTTAGAAGAAAGGCTTCTTGGCAATGGTGACACACATCTCATACCCGAAAAAATCGAAGAAACTGTATAATGGTTCCGACGTGCCTTTTTGACAGAAATCTCTAGACATCGCATTAAGGACACGCTCTGCATGCAGCTGACGAAAGTGTTTTGAGCATAGTACGCTTGCTTTGGTCGGGTTGAATTCTCCCTCGTCACAGCAGCGAGCACCTGCGCTGCGAGGTTAAGATCTTGTAGAAAACAGTGGGAGATGACATAGTCAGGGCCGTAATTGTTCGTGGACACGACGCAGAGCAGTACCTCTTGTTGAACCTGATGCTCAAGGTCAGCATACAGGCTTCGTACGTCGCAACACCCGCAATACGAGGAACAGCGCACGCAGCACGAGAACAACACTCGCTGAAAGCTCGCTCGGCTGCGTCGCAGTATCCCCGACTCCGCAAAGTGACGTGACGTTGGCCGACATGGACAAGGTTTCCCTCTCCGCTGTTCTCCTCTCCTGCGCTCGTGCGGGACTCGGGAGATTTAAACATCGGGCTTTCGATTGGTGATTGCACTACTGTTTTAGCCAAATTCTGAAAAGTAACTTCACAGACGTGATCAGCAACGAGACTACTTCAAAACCCTAAAAGGTTAGCTGATTCGAAAACTGCCTCAGTATATTTTAAACCTTTTTTTTTAAAGTATACTGCAGTCTCTAACTGGTGTCTTCAGCAGGAGTGGTGATGCGAACAAAACCACTGATACGAAGGCAACAACAGCAAAAAGAAATCGCACATTCATACTTTTCAAACATTCAATAAAATTTCCTACAACATTAATCTCAGCATTTTAAGGTAACTTGTTCCACTTAGAGTATTTGGGAAGCAAGAATATATAAATACATCAGTGTAAGCTTGGTATTTTTGTATAATTATCCTGTGGCTAAAAGAGGTGTTTGCTCATGACACAGGGATAAGGTAGTGCGCCTTATCAATTTGCATCTTAATGTACAAAAGATACAGAAACTGAAGCCTGTACTTTGCGCATCAGGATAAAAATGTCCCAAAACCGAAGAGATTCATCATACCCTGTTACATTATGTGACCTCCTGTAGCAGTTGCCAATAAATCAAACTGGTATTCTTGGGACTTTTTCCAACTGGCTTATGTTTTTATATATTGGATATGTTTGTTCCATCTTAAAGATGGTGTAACTATACACCTAGGTATTTCACAGTTCAGACCTCTTCAAAGACTGTGCCACCCTTACCATATGTGCTTTGTAATGCTAGTGTCTTATTTCATATGCAGGGAATATAGCATTTTCAATTTTTTAGAGTAATTTCACTTTTTTGTGCCAGTTGTGATGCTTACTAAGATTGGAATTAAGGAGTTGATTATGTGGTGATCTGACTGTTGTAATCAGTGTGCAACTTCCTGTGATCAGTGTGTAATTTTGTCAAGTAATTTTTGAGTAACTTTACTGGAAAATAGCAGAATGTATATTACCTGCAGGATATCTGTCTTTCTTTGTGCAGGGTCAGTATTACTTCCTCCTTGCTCTTTCATGCAAACGCCTGTTTCAAACTTAAATTTGTAATTGAAGGAATAACAGGACCAAAATGTATGCTGCCAGTTTAACTTGGGGTACGTAAACTTTATCTAGACTGGAACTACATTACTTTGTGGAAAGAACTATCACAGGGCCATCTGCAGCATGCAGGTGATGGTGAGTTGCAACGCCACAGCTTCCCAACAGAGCACATGTGGGCTAGCCCCACCCACGTCTAGTCTTGCGCAGCATTGGCTGTGTCCAGGGAAAAGGGGATCCTTGTGATTGAGCCAATGCCAAGTGTTTGGGCTTTTAAGGCCCCTCAGCGGAGGCAACAAACCATTTTGACATCTGCTTCCCATAGAGAGCACTTCCAGGCTGACCCGACCGGGGAAAATCAGCAGTTGCATGCCTTTTACTGTCTTCCTCTCCATCTTTCACTTTTATATCTTTATCACCACTTTCCTGTCTTCTCCCTTCTTGATTTTCTTTTTTAATGAAGGTTAAGGTTAACCTTGTGCGGCTAACTACCCTGTGTTACCTGCTTAGGTTATTGTTGAGGCGTATGGCTGGAATGGGCAGGACATGCTGGCAAATTCCTGTCTTGTCTTTTTGCTGGGCTACTTGGCGGGCGGCACCCTTGCAGCCAAATATTGCATGTATTTTATGGCTCCTTCCACCAATGGCCAATTGGCCTCTTGAACAGAGGGCAGGCCGAGGTAATTTCCCAATTCAAAAAACAAAGAGAGAGACTATTTCCGAAGTACCATGTGGTACATAGCGAACAAGAACAAAAATCTACCAGAGTACTATCCCCCTTCATTGACGCTCGGGTCCAGGCTACAAGGTTAGAAAAGTACCCAATGAAGATCCCCTTGCTTGAAATGAAACACGAGATGCAGCCCCAGAAACCCTCAAACACTGGATCATTCAGAGATTCCCCTTTCTATAACAGCCCGCCGATCCTTAAGCACTCTCTGTGGAGTGGTCTAAACTGACTTTATCCATATCACAGAGGAAGGAATGCTGGGTGGTCTCAAGGGCTGAAAGGTGACAAACCTTCATCGAATTAAAATCGGGAAAGACAACAAAGGAAGAGCAACGAAGTACCTTGCCGTGATTTTCAACTACAGTACACTCCCCCAATCATTAGAAGTAGGCTACATGAAAATTCAGGTCCATCCATATATACCCAATCCCCATAGCTGCTTCAGCTAGGAAAGATACTGTCACATCTCACAGAGTTGCCGTGGTCACCAGACCTGCACGAAATGTGCTGCAAAAGATGACGTTTCCGACAACTACAAAGCAGTACCACACTGTGCAAACTGTGAAGAAGGGAACCCCACTTACTTCGGGTCTCTCCCAACCTGGAAGAAAGAGAAAGAAATCATAATTATAGACTAAGAAAAATATTTTTTCAAAGAAGCACAAAACCAATGCACACAGGCATTCTTGTTGTGTGCAAAAACAAATTTTTGCCGATGTGCGGGAGGGGGGGGGGTAGCGAGCACACCAGAATCCGGCCACTGCCCAGGCGAAAGGCCAGGCCACCCACGCCCCCGGTAGAGGCAGCTAAGGCTGCCCTGCTTTGAAACAGGGCCTGTCAGACCTTGAGTCAGCAACAGGCAAGGCTTCCTCTCATTGAGAGGCGCCTATAATCGGTATACCCATGGCTCCTCCGTGGACCTCCAGTGCTTCTAGTAAGGTGATAAACATAATATCAAGCCTGCCTCCACCATAGCGGCAGCATAGCCCACTTGAGCAGACAAAAAAGAAAAAAAAATGTAATGGGACCCACAAAAAGAACCTCAGTTTTGGCTCTATCCCCCCAAAATCTTTAAATATAGCATTCCTAATCCATTGGAGCTGTTATGGACTACTCGAGAACAACAGTGACCTGAAATATCTTTTAAACTCACTTTCCCCTGTGGCTTTATGCTTACAGGAAACCAACTTGAATCCTAAACACAACAGCATTTTAAGAACTATAAAGTCTTTTACTGTGACAGAGAGCGAGCAAAGAGGCTCCCGCAGGTGCTGCTGTTGTCGTCCACATTGGTACTGCAACTTGTGAATAAAACTGCAGACTAGACGAAGCTGTTGCAGGCACAGTTCTTCAATTTAAAGTATCACAATATGTTCTATATATCTTTAGCCAGACCTAACAATAACACATCACAACTTAGCACATTTAAAACAGCTACCAAAGCCCTACCTTGTAGTCGGGGACTTCAATACCCACTCCCCTCTTTGGGGAAGTGAACAAACTGACACTTGAGGTCACATTTTAGGAGGTTTTATTCTGTGCAATAATGTCTTCCTGCTTACAGCAGGAAAGCCCACGTACTGCTCCCCGAGCACCGGAAAACGAGCTGCGTAGATTTATCCTTTAATTCAACATGTGTTCTGGGCAACCCATATGGCATTGATCATCTGCCTGTCATTATCAGCCAGTCATTCTCACCGCCAATCATTCAGAGTAAATCGCTTCGATCGAAGCTGCACTTAACCGACTGGGGATGGTATAGAGAAAAAGAAAAAATGTTTTCAGGTAATCTTGGGGTCAGTGAACTGAATGAACTGTTGACAGCTTATATCCTGGCTGCTGTACAGTTAGCTGTTCCTCAGTCCTCAGAAGTGACGAAGCAAAACCACAAAGTGCGATGGATACAAGGATGTAGGAGGCAAAAACATGACAAAATAAACCATAACGTGTGTTTCACAGATATCCAGCTCAGGAAAACCTTCTTAAAGTTAAAAAAAAGAGAGAGAGCGAAAACATGGTGTGTTCGCAAGAACGCTGAAAAAACGTAATGACAAACTTTTTTGTCATCCGTAACCAGCTAAACCACGCCGAAAAAACTATGGGAGCAGGTTTGCAAACATAACACTCTCCATTGACAGTTCCTGTCTTGACAACTCCTTTCACGTAAACAAGTATAGAGGAATAAGTAGGCAGAGATATTAGGGAAACGTTTCACTGCAATTTTTATTTTTTCACACTATGCAGACTGATTTCTAAAATATAAAAATATAGGCAAAAAAAATTACTTCCATCTAGCGGTAGTTCAGACTAACCTTGCAATAGTTTACTCTTGAACCAATACAGAACTGTGTGCCGGCAAACAAACTGTTCAAGGGCCCGATTAACTACACTATGACATGCTGGCCCATCTTTCCAAGTCCGCTGCCAATGCAGTTTTGAAGTTCTTAAATAAAATATTGATAATAGGAGAATGTCTAACAGTTGGGAAAAGAAGCTATTATTGTACCCTTCCTAAAACCTGGAAAACCATAAACCTCTCCTAGCAGTTATAGGTCAATAGCACTTACCATTTGTCTGGAGAAATCTTTTGAAAGGGTTTTAAATATCAAATTAGCATTTACATTGCTCAAATCAAGGAAAAGCAAGCAAAAGGTGGTTTCCCACCTGACAATGGCCTGCTCTCTCAGAACAAACAAACATACTTAAACACTAAAATGCTGTGTTTTAGCTATGCTCAATTCTCTCAAGGAACATAGTTCAGGAGAAGGGGGTACTACATAAGGGGTTTATTTGGGGTTTATTTTAATAACACTTGGCATTGGCGACGACACGGAACGAACATCGCCTAAGCACAGCTTGCTTTTTCTGCAGATCGAGCCCTGGATACCAGATTCAAGTGCCTTCCGCTGTTTGAGCGTCCCGCACGTGTCAGCACCAGCGACGGATAAAGAAGATCAAAGATCCGGGGGCGTGTCAAATCACTGAAAACTGCAATCTCCAGCATCGGTTCTGACGTCACAGCAACAGAATCTACAAAAGCCGCCTGCGACCACCGGGTGCTTCACTTGGCATTGGCGACGACACGGAACGAACATCGCCTAAGCACAGCTTGCTTTTTCTGCAGATCGAGCCCTGGATACCAGATTCAAGTGCCTTCCGCTGTTTGAGCGTCCCGCACGTGTCAGCACCAGCGACGGATAAAGAAGATCAAAGATCCGGGGGCGTGTCAAATCACTGAAAACTGCAATCTCCAGCATCGGTTCTGACGTCACAGCAACAGAATCTACAAAAGCCGCCTGCGACCACCGGGTGCTTCACTTGGCATTGGCGACGACACGGAACGAACATCGCCTAAGCACAGCTTGCTTTATCTGCAGGTTAGTGCTTGGATATAGTTTTTGAACCCATTATTGTTGCTTCGGTCGTCGCCATTGCCAAGTTGTTCACAGTTGTGTGTACCCTTGTCTGCCGTGGGGCGTCCTGCACTGATGGCGAAAGAACTAGCAAAGTTAAAGGAAGAGATAAGACAAGAATTCACCCAGTTAAAGGCAGAGCTTCAGCAGGAAATCAAAACTGCTCAGGCGTCCCTGGAAAGGGATGCACGAAGTGAACTTCGTGAACTACGCAACGAGCAAAAGAGTTTGACCGAAAGTCTTGAATTTGCACATGCTGAAATAGAAACACTGAAAAAGCAACTTACTAGTGAGGTTGAAAAAAACGCAAAGCTAAGCACTGAAAAAGATAACGCTGAAGCGAAATGTGCGACTCTGGAACAACAGAATGAGGAGCTTGAAAAGCGAGTAGTTCAATTAGAACAGTATTCAAGAAACGTGAACTTGGAAATTCAGGGAGTCGAAGAGGAAGAAGAGGAAAACATACCAGAAATCCTTACCAAAGTTGGGATTGCTATCCATGAATCAATCACAGACAGTGATGTTGAGATATGTCACCGTGTTCCCACCCGTAATGACGGCAAAACAAAGAACATAGTTATTCAATTCAAGTCCCGCGCCAAACGCGACAGCGCTCTTGAAAAGGCCAAAAAGACTCGCCTCACAAACAGAGATCTAGGATTTGATAGCTCCGATCCCATATACATAAATGAACACCTTTGCCCCTCCCTGAAGAAGCTTCTCAGCTTGGCCAAACAAAAGAAAAAAGAACAAAACTGGAAGTTCGTGTGGGTTCGTGGCGGAAAAATCTTTGCTCGCAAACATGAAACGTCAAAAGTTCTTCGCATACAATGCGAAAAAGACATTGGAAAGATTCAGTGAGCACAACAACTTATCTAGTATCCCATCTTGTCATTCAGAATGGCATTACAGCCTGCTGAAGTTAACAATCTTATCACATCTGGAAACATGAGAGGTCTTAAATGCTTCCATCTGAACATAAGATCAAGTCGTAATAAAGAAGACATACTTAATATTTTTCTTGAAAACTTTACCTTCCCTTTTGATGTGGTCATGTTAACGGAAACGTGGTCTACAGCAGAATGTGATGCTATAATTGATGCAAATTATAAAACCTTCTTTTTGAACCGATCGAAAAAGCGTGGTGGCGGAATTCAATTGAATATTAGGAAGTGCTTTCAGTGTGACTTACTTGATCAGTTCGCTGTTATCAATGACTACATCGAATGTCTTGCCGTAGTTAGTGAGCCCTACATTTTCGCTGTGATTTACAGGCCGCCTGATGGGTGCATGAACAGTTTCTTTCAATTTCTTGAAACCTTACTTGATTTTTTAAATAAGAATGACTACACAACAATCCTGGGAGGTGATCTTAACATAGACCTGCTTACCTCGTCCACCTCTGAGCAGTTATTACAGACAACACTCTTCTCGCAAGGCTACAGTAATATGATCCAGACTCCCACAAGGATAACCACAAAATCATCCACACTGATAGATCTATTCATAACAAACCTGCCTAAGCACGAAACAACAGCAGGTACAGTTTCATCAAATATCAGCGACCACTTGGCAATAGTTTTACTCTGTAAAACAACACCTAAACGTACGAATACTGTATCACTTCCAAGCAGAAAAATTCAGAGCATCAGTGAGTCTACAATATCCACTTTTCGTAGTAAACTTATACAGACAAACTGGAGTGATGTTTATAGCACAACATCAGCTGATGATGCATATAATAACTTTTTAAATAAATTAATAGATGCATATTCGCAGTCGTTCCCCTTCATTACTGCAAAAAAATTCAAAAAATCACGTAAACCTTGGATTACCAAGGAGTCCCTAAAAATGATAAAAAAGAAAGACAAACTCTTCCATAGATTTCTACGCACGCGCGATACAGAAGATTGGAAAGCCTTCAAAAAATATAGAAACAAAACAAATGCCATACTGCGGAAAGAAAAACAGCGGTATCTTTACCTATTCTTTGAGACGGGTCATACCATAAAATCTGACGTTATGTGGAAGAAATTAAATGAGCTACTTAATCGAAACCCTCATAGTCCGAATACACATGAATTAATTATAAATGACAAAGTTATTTGTGGACAAGAGCTAGCTGAAGAATTTAACAACCATCTAGTCAGCCAGGTTACTAGTGCTCACTGTGTAGAAGCAACGGGAAATATTGCTAGAAATTTAGACAGCATCTTTTTTGTTCCCACAAGTGAAAGTGAAGTCCATGATGTATTTAGTTCTCTTCGTAACAGTTCGGCGCGGGACATAAACGATCTTCAGCTAAGGCCTGTAAAAGGTGCACTTGACTTGCTTACACCACATCTCACTCATATCTACAATTTAGCTCTCTCCACAGGCGTTTTCCCAGCAAAGATGCAAATATCTAAAGTAATAACAATTTTCAAAGGCGGTGATCGCAACAATTTATCAAACTATCGCCCAATATCCTTGCTACCTATCTTTTCAAAAGGACTTGAAAAAGTAATTCATATCCGCATCATCAATTTTTTTGAAAAGCACAATTTGTTAACACCGACACAATTCGGCTTTCGCAAAGGCAAATCCACAGAACTAGCATTGCTCACACAGAAAGAAATTATACTAAAAGCATTTGAAGAAAAAGAAGCAGTAGTTGGCATCTACATTGATTTTTCTAAAGCTTTTGATCGTCTTAATCACATAACATTACTAAAGAAACTAGAAATATATGGAGTAAGGGGAACACCACTAGCACTCATAACTTCATATCTACAACATCGAAGGCAAAGCGTTTCAATAGATAACAACATGTCATCATACAGACCTGTAACCACCGGCATACCTCAAGGAAGCATACTTGGCCCCCTCCTATTTAACATATACGTAAATGATATCACATCTGTTAGCCCTGTTCCACATTATATATCCTATGCAGATGACACTACCTTATTATTCCACGAGCGTAACTTTCAATCCTTAGAGGCTGGTATTAACGCGATCCTTCAAGGTCTCTACCAATGGAGTAAAGCGAACTCCCTGGACATTAATACGAAAAAAACAAAGGCAGTCATGTTCACTCCCAGGCAATCGAAAGCACCACACTTCTTAAATATCACATTAGGATCCGAACCAATAGAATTTGTTGATTCAGTTAAAACACTTGGCGTATATCTGCACAAAAATATGCTATGGGACACTCACGTTAATTATGCTATAACAAAAATATCTAAATCTGTCGGAATACTAGCGAGGTTCCACTCTTTCCTACCACAAGCAATTAAACTGCACATATACAATGCCTTGTTTCTATCACATATAAGTTACTGCTTTCTTGTTTGGGGGAGAACAACCGTCACAAATCTAAATCGTTTGCACGTACTCCAAAAGAAATCTATTCGGCATATCGTAGGGGTCGACTCGCAAGCCCACACAGGCGAATATTTTATGCAGCTTAATGTAACAAGTGTACATAATCTATACTTATATACATTGGCAAAAAGATACAAACAACAACTTCGTAACAGCCAGCAAGAATTAAAATATATGGCACAGTTAACTCGAACAACACATGTACGTGATACACGCTTTTCAGAACCGTGGAAAGTTCCTTATTCCCGGACAAATTATGGGCAACAAATGCTACGTCATTCATTACCAACACTTTTAAACAATCTTGAACATAACGGAATTGACATTAACCACATTAGTATTTCAAAAATTAGGTATTTCCTGTCGGAGCAAGCATCAGACAACCCATACTAATTAGTGCACCTGAAATAATAACATGCAATTCTGTTGCAAAACCGTTTGCCTTTATGAATATGTACCTATGCGCTTTCCATTCTGTTTGTAAATTACTAGTTTATTTTGTTTTGTCTTTGTACTTGCTGTACATATAAAAAATTGTTTAAGTTCCACAAGAGAGCTTTGCAAAACCACTCTATATTGTTTAACCTTGTACGTTTTGCTTGCTTTGTTTCATATTTCCATATTCCACGAGTATGTTTTATATAATGTCCACCTGTGTGTCGTCACTGCATGCCATGTAAAAGGGGGCTTGAGCGCAATCAAGTGAACATGTTTCACTTTTTGCTCGAGCCTCCTCCGTTGATTTCTTTCTGACGGAAAATAAACTGCATTTGATTTGATTTGATTTGATTTGATTTTAAGCGCAACACTCTCTGTCATAAAAACGAATTCCACGGCCAAAATAGTCCCAAAATGCGTAGTTGGTCGATCTCCAGATAGCATCCATGTCCTCCACTGTAGCAGCAAGCAAGAGACAAGTACTGCTGACAATAAACCAGTGACGTGGGCAGGCAAATAGATTCCAGTTTTCTCCACAGAAAACAAGGCTGTTGTGCTCTCACTCGAACTAAGCTTACAAAATGAAATTGAATTACCTGAAAAAACTAAACAAAATTTCGCTTTTCTGCCCCACATCAACATCTCAAAAAGAAAGCTTTGAATACTTACAGCGCTCTCACGAAAACATTGGGGGTTGATAGTATGTGCTTCTACACATATACTGCTCCGTCATACCGTCTTCCCTATAGGATATAGGTGTGTACCCAGACAACACACCAACATCCTAAGGACGTCCTTGGGAAGTCCGCGGCAGGACTTTACGCACATCCCGCGGAAGTCCTGAAAAATCCTGAAAACATCCGAAATGAAACGCCGAAAGAAGTCCTTCGGATGTCGGATGAGTATATTTTCAGGACCTTCACAGGGCTGCAATAAGACGTTACTATTTTAGTTTTTGCTTGGCCAGGACCTGATATAACCTCGTGTCCTTTTCAAAAGTGTCGCTACTGGTCACCCATGACTGACCAAAATACCAAAAGCAGAAGCAGTGCCTCATAGCCGCAGCAGAACCAGCTTCCGCTTGTGGCATTTCAGCCAATTGCGTATGGCCGAGAACGATGCTATAGTAAAAACGACACAAAGTTAGAACACAGGGCTGGATTATGCTGCACAGTGATTTAAAACACAAAGCTTTGACTAAAATAGTTTTATTCAAATATATGGGGCATGCTGATGATAAGCCCGAATGCTGATCCACAGCTGAATTTTATTTTTTAATAACAGCACATGAAACAGAACAACTCACACAAAAGAAGCACTAACACAGCTTTAACAGCTCCTCTCAGGCATCTCTCGTTATTGAGAGCAAGGTCATAGATGGTGTGCACTTAGACCTTCCTTCGCAATGTGTTTAATAGGCTTCATTAATTTTGTTTAGCTTGTCTGGTTAGCATGAGCCAAAATTATCACGTTTTCAAACTTGAAACAGTAGAATTCTAATACAATAAGTAGCCGAGCCAAACCAAGATGTAGAGCTGGCTGGCCCAACTCAAAATAACTATACACCTGAAACAGCAGGTATATATGTATAAGTCATGTAAGGTCTAAACAGGTTTTGGGATGATTATCTTGGTCAGAACAAAAAATATTAATTGCACTGCAAAGGGCATGACATTAAAACAAACAGTAGCGGCATACTGTAAGGCATAAATATTACATGACTGTCTTATAAATAATGATGACAGAAGCCAACAGCCACAGAAACCAAGGGGCACAGGGGATTTTTTAATTTTTTTATTTATTTATTTTGTGGTGTTGATCAATTTAGAATATTACTGAATATGTTATCGCTTAAAGTAATTGATTAGAAAAGCAGAAGAAAACAAAACATAAATATGCCACTCAGTGCCTCATTGGTAAAATGGTGCTCGGCTGCTGACCCAAAAGACGCGGGTTCGATCCCAGGCATAGCGGTCCCATTTCAAAGGGGGCGAAAAGTTAAGAGGCCCGTGTACTGGGTGACGTACGTCAGTGCACGCTTGAGAACCCCAGGTGGTCGAAATTATTTGGAGCCCTCCGCTATGGCATCCCTTATAGCCTGGATCGCTTTGGGATGTAAAACGCCAAAAAACCAAACTAAAAACACAAACGCAACTTTTTTTTTACTGAAACAACAATTGAAGCATACGCAGCAGAGGTGAAAAAATCTCCATCACACTGCACGTCGCATAGCTAAAATGAGGCAAAGTATGTGACTGCAATAAGGCATAGGAACTATTGCTTTATTTAGAATAATCAATCTTTTTAAAACACAAAAGACCCTTTCTTGCTATAACAGCAATACAACCCAACTGCACAGATTAGAGATTAAAATAATACCATAAGCACTATCTGTCAGGATCAAACTGCAGCAAGCATGCAACTAGAGATAAAAGCAGGTATATAGCTGTGCATAAGTAGTAGGTGGCCTTCAAGGCAATTAGCATGGTGAGAAGATAAACATTTCAGCCAAGCTGCATGTGGAGTGACTAAAATGAGACAGGCTGTCTGACTGCTACAAGGTACAAGAACTATGCTTGTCTCACTCAAAATAATCAAGATTATTAAGTCACAAATGAGCCTTTTTTCGCTATAACAGCAATACATGCACACAGATCAGAGGTTAAAATATTGACACAAGCACTACCAGTCAGAATCAAATTTCAGCAAGCACTGGACTAGAAATAAAAAGCACGTATAAGTGTGCGTAAGGAGTAGATGGGCTTCAAGGCAACTAGCACGGCCAGAAGAAAAAAATCTAAAACACGCTGCATATAGTATGACATTAACATTAACAAGTTATAAGACTGCTACAAGCCACAGGAACTATGATCACCTCTTACATAGACAATAAAAGGCATTAAAATCCACATATCCTCTTTTTTTTGCTGGAACAGCAGTACAAACGCTCTATTGGGGTGAAAAATAACTTTAGTACATGCAGTCAGGAACAAATTTACAAAAGCATAGCGGGACTAGAGACCAAAACAGCAAGTATAGCTTACTACAAGCAAATTTCAGATGGGCAACAAAATGCCCAGCTTGGTCAGAGAAAAAAAATTGTTCATGCACAAAGTTAATTAAAAGACTAGCGCATAAAACTAGGACAAAGACAGAGAAGGAGACAGAGAAGGAGAAGGATTTGTGTCTTTGTCCTAGTTTTATGCGCTAGTCTTTTAATTAACTATGTCAAACCAACTAGCCCAGCTTTCCGCCTTCATGCACAAAGCATCGAATTTCTAGACACTTAAGTATACTACAACTGCTAGGTATCAATTAAGTGACACGTTTTCAAGATACTGCTTGCCTTCTCATTCTGGCCAGTCTTCTTTTTGGTCCTGCTATAGTGTCATCGAAAAGAAGGGTCATGTATACACACAGAGCAGAAATCCTGCCACGTGGGTCAAAGCTGAAATAGGCTGCCTTGCTGGAAGGAAGACAAAAAAAAGGCCCATTACATAGAGACACTTCTTTCAGTTCACCTTTATTTTTCAATCAATGACTGCATTTGAAAAAAAAACTTGCTGCACAATATACAAATTGCAGCACCTTCACATGGTGTTGGCACCAAATGGCACTTGTGGCAAGGAATTAATCCTTGCACAAGTAAATGTACACACTTCCAGGAGTAAAACCACCACAAACAGACAGCCAAGTAAAGAGAGGTGCGTGAGGACTTAGCAGGCTAAGAATACCCAAGTTAACTAAAAGATACGTTTCATGATTCTACCTAACTACGCAGGCAGATATGAAGAAGTTTTCACAGTATCTATTGAAATAATCTAATAAATTCTGTGCTCTCTCAAAATCAATCATCTCTCAGCACAGTGTCACAGAAAAAATATCAACAGTTTGGAATGAAAAATCATTGACCCGACATGTCAATATCAACAAAAAAATGTAGCACGCTAGCAACAGGCTCACCATTCAGTCTTGCTCAGGAGCACAGCTTTGTTCGCCAGTTTTCTTGCGCATTACCCGTTCAGTTGCATGCCAAAACCATGACATGGCTGCCTTTTCGATTTCTTTCAGCGTAGTTTGCTGTGCCTGAGTTGAGGTCTGCTGGTCGGTTAGGCAACCTATATACAAATGAGAGGGTATATGTTATGTATTTTTTATAGAAAAATATATCTCACCTCTAAAAATTTTTGTAGCCGAACTTTACTGCATTTCCTTAAATTTGAATTAGCAGGCAAATGGCATGGGCTTGAGTAACAAAGGATGGCATATTTCTACACATCTTATTACCGATTCCATTGCTGGACCATGTCTTCTGTGCAGGCAGTATGAAAACAATCCCAAATGCACACTATGAAAGCTGTAATTCTAGCTTGTTCTAACCTGTGGTAACATTCATGGCACTGCCGCAATGAGCCAATGAACCAGATGACAACAAAAATCCATGTGGCTAGTTGTGAAGTGCGTGAAGTGCAGACTGAAAATAAACAATGAAAATTTGGCTTTTTTTCGAAGCAAATATCACTGGTCTTGACGCAATCCTACCAAAACCTACAAATTCAATTATGAACACTGAATGTAGATATTGATTCTGTGATCTCATTTATATTCGAAGTCTTAAAGGGATACAGACACGGTGTTTCTGGGTGTTCATTTTTCTGCTTTTAATGAGACGTAAAAGCCTATTAATCATGGAAATGAGCTTAAATATCTAGTGTACAGTGTGAACAGTTAAACTGTTTTATATGAGTACCTTTGGTCTCTGTCAGGTCAATGCCAGTGCTGGAGTCCATTATGGCATCATGTGATGGCATGGTTAGGACTTACCCCATGTTTTGCTAGTGACTCTGCCAACCAGTCCATATATAGATGATCGATGTCAGCATAGGCTAACAGCTCCTCTGTCAACGCTTTTGGCATGTGGAATTAGTGAAATCAGAGAATTTGGAATAGTAAAACCCTTTGTGCCCAGGACACAGATCGGATCACTTATTTGAGTTAAAAATTTTATATCTGTGCTGCTTTAAGATTTGAAATAGCTTCCTCCAAACAATACTTACTGCACATGATTTTGCATATATTCAGCTCACAGAGCCTGTTCTTCCCTTGGCGCCATACCAGCTGTAGCTAGAAGCCAGTTCAGATGCTAAAATACTTCGCAGAATGCGAGATGCCTTTTCTCTTGCAGTGTCTCCATCTTGCACAGTCATGTGATCTCTCTAGATCAAAACAGAATTAGGTTCGAAATCAGACCAAGAAAATAAAATCAGGATTTCTCAATAGTCCAAGGTTCGACGGAACACCGTCTGGTCAGGGCGAAGCATGATTTATTCACAAATGAAAATTGGGTCACTGACCAAGTCGAAAGATGAAAAAGGACGTTTCGGGTCCCATACGGGGCCCTTGTTCACAATAAGGCTGTCACAGAAGAAGGGATGGTTATATACGCTTCAGAATCTTCTGCAATCTTTTCACGTAAATATGATGTAGCGTGCCCTGATTCTTGTTTAGCGTGTTGGCCGTTGTCTGGATGATTAGGGATTCTAGATGCAGTCTTGCAGATAGGTTTCTTTCCGTCGCCAAGATTTCCACCTCATCCCAGCCTATCTCGTGGCCAGTGGACAGCACGTGCTCTGCAACTGCATTTTTTGCTGCGCGCTTGTTTCTGACGTCGCCCTGGTGCTCCTTCATGCGCCGCTGGAAGTTCCCGGTTTCCCCAATGTAGACGGAGGGGCAGTCGCTGCAAGGTATCCGATAAACAACGCCAGGGAACTTGGCACGTGATAGCGGGTCCTTCACGTTGTCCACACCGGCTCGCAGCTTGCTGGTTGGCACGTGTGCAATGTGCACTCCGTGTTTACGGAAAATCCTAGAAAGGGCCTCGCTGATCTGACGCACGTAGGGAATCGCAGCACGTTTTATCTTTTTTGTCAGCTGTTGTGCTCCTCGTGTGTAGGTGACTTTCTTGGTGACTTTGCTGGTAAAATTTCTAGGGTAGCCGTATCGCTCAAGATCGTGCTGTATAAGCTTCATCTCGTTGCCAAGGCTGACCGGGTCGGAACAGATGTTTTTAGCACGGTTGACAAGTGACGCAACCACTGAACGCTTGTGAGCCGTAGGATGAGCGGAATCAAAATCCAGGTATCTCCCCGTGTGCGTTGCTTTTCGGAAGACGCTGAAGGCTAAGCGATGCGCATCACTTTTGACGAGCACATCCAAGAACGGGATCATGCCGTTCGCTTCCTCTTCCGAAGCGAAATTTATGGACGGCTCTACGGCATTCAGGTGTTCAAGGAAGCTGTGAATATGTTGCTTGTTTAAAATGCAAAAGCAGTCATCAACATACCTCAGAAACACCTTTGGACGGTGTGTGAACGAGTTCAGGGCTTTCTGTTCAATAGACTCCATTGTCAGGTTGGCAGCCATGACTGAAATTGACGCTCCCATTGCGGTTCCGAAGATCTGCTTGTACACTGTGCCGTTGTAAGTAAAATACGTATTGGCTAAGCAGAAATGAAGCAATTCGCTGATCTCGCTGACGTTCAACGGCGTGCGATCGGGAAATGAGGGGTCGCTTTTTAGGAGCTCCTTGCAGGTTTCCACAGCAAGATCGACCGGGACACTTGTGAACAGGGAACATACATCAAAGGACACAAGCACATCGCTTTCTTCGAGGACGATATCCTTGACTTTTTCAATAAAGTCTTGCGAATTCTTGATGTGCGTCGCTGTTTGTCCCACCAACGGAGCCAACACTTTGTGCAGATAACCGGACAGACGGAAAAGAGGCGGCCTGGTGAAATCCACGATTGGCCTTAGCGGAGTTCCACTTTTGTGAATTTTCAGCAAGCCATATATTGCGGGAGCGGATCCATTTTTCAATGTCATTTTTCATCTTTCGACTTGGTCAGTGACCCAATTTTCATTTGTGAATAAGTCAGGATTTCTCAAGTTAACAGAGGGGACCTCTATTGCTACAGTCAGTTTTTATCATATTGAAGGCAGCTGGCATGCTGTTGTGAGGTACAATTAAACATGCATATGCCCTCCATTATGAGCCCTTCATATGACACAAGGGCAGATTTGGCCCTCGCCAGCAAAAAATTCATATGTAAAAACATGTATGACCTCATTTTTTTGGATGCAAAAGGCCCAAACAACACATATAGTTCAAATGAAATTGCAATAGTTCTCTTCAATACGATATACATCTAGGTTACAAACCAATAAAATAAAATCTGTGCGCAAGCAACACTTATAAACAGAATACAAAATTAAAACAGCCCCGCCCCGGCTCAGTGGTTACTGCGCTCGGCTGCTGTCCCGAAAGATGCGGGTTCGATCCACGCCGCGGCGGCCGAATTTCATTGGAGGTGAAATTCTAGAGGCCTGTGTGCTGTGCGATGTCACTGCCCGTTAAAGAACCCCAGGTGGTCGAAACTTCCGGAGCCCTTCACTACGGCGTCTCTCAGAGCCTGAGTTGCTTTGGGACGTTCAACCCGAACAAACCAATAAACCAAATCAAAATTAAAACAGGAACTTTAGGCGCATATTCAGTCGAATTTTGAAGGCACGGAACATGCGACGAGCTAGGATCTAGTTGCTCTTGCGGCTTTGCAGCAGCACACGGATCAGGTTAAGAAGGGTCGTATGCAACACCATCGCCAGCAGCCGACGCTATTAGCTCAACAGCACGACGTGCCTCTCGGCGTGCACGCCTGTAAGCAGTACTCCTCGGCACCGTCGTCATTATGCTGTCACCAGATTAATATACTGGATAGATAAGCGGGCGAGTTGGTGATACATAATGCAAAAAAACAGCGCGAACAAACGGGGACTAGACGAAGAATACACAGGAACAAGCGCTGACTCTCAACTAAAGTTTAATCACAGGAAACACGCTTATAAAAGGAAACAGAATACTTGTTCCTGTGTATTCTTCGTCTAGTCCCCGTTTGTTCGCGCTGTTTTTTTGCATAATATACTGGCCCCCAGTAAGCTTCTGCTCATGTGAGCCAGCATCAGTCATTTAATACCGCCGCTAAAATTACTTCAAAAGCTAGAATCACGCTACACGGCTCACATACCAGGCATACCGACTGCCACTTACTTTCACTTGCCGCATGTGCCATCCGTGTTTCCCGCCGCTTGAACCTTGCTGAATACGTAAAAAAAAATACACTCGTTACTCAAGGAACGTCAATAATTACCTGAAATTTTGGTCCAAAAAACGGAAAACTGACTAATACACGCCTCAAACCACCAAGCTAAGCGAATATAACTTGCATTAGCTCTATGATTATTTCAGTAGAGCGATGACGATGGTGGTGCCATTGAGCTAATGAGCAAAGAGCCTTTTTTATGCAACATGCACCTAAGACAAAAATAAAGCTATGATCCTAAACAAAACAAAAATTAACTGCAAAAAAGGATGTGTGTTATTAATTTTTATGGTCAATGTTCTAAGAGCACGAACAGGTGGCCAGTTGTTTTTGCTGTAGTGTCACTGTCGTCGTCAGAGGCTGTTATGGCCGGAAGGTGGGAATACAGTTGGGGTCAAGGTGGTTATGTTGTGAGCTTGTAGGAGAAGATTGTGTAAGCACACCCTCGATAGCTATAACAAAACGGGAATTAGACTATTTGAGCCAGGTTCAGTTAGAGAAATTAGGCCGCCCTTCCCTAATTTCGAAGTTTTAAAGTTTAGGATTTCTGTATTCAGCTATAATGGCCCTTTTGGAATTGCTTATTTTCGTCCTGCTTTTAACGTTTTTTTTTTGGCTCTTTCAAAAAATAAGTTCTGGGTTGTGTATTACTTTGTGACATCTTGCGCTTATACATCGCAAGAATGCAGTGGTCGCTACCCAGGGTTTCCTCGGTGTTGTGCCATTCTGCATATCTAATATTTTTGGTAAAGGTGAGATCTGGGCACGTGTCGCGTGCCACGGAGTTCCCAATGCGAGTGGGTTGTGCAGGGTCCGTGTGAAGAGTAAGGCCCAACGTTGACGCAAGTTCCGCCAGCTTGCGTCCTCGTTTTTCTTCACGTATGTATCCCCATAAGGGGGTGGGGGCATTAAAGTCCCCAACGATATGAGGGGATCCCTGTTCGCCACCTTTAACGCCCGACTAAATAAGTCTGCAAATGTGACGTTTGGAAGTTTGGGAGGGCTGTAAACGTTGAGTACGTGTAATGGGGGGTCCTGTTTGCGTAGCGGAAGGATCGTCACCATCGCATACACTGCATTCTTGCGACCACAATCCGCACCAAACCCCTTACAAGACCTCACATTAAAGCAACCATTCCTGACTGGACAAAATTCAGATCCAACCACACTAACCCTACCCCTATAGCGGAACAATTAAGGTTACACTACCTGGTCACAACACCTCATCTGCCAACTCAAAGATACCGAACAGCACGCTCAGCTCTCAGAGGCGAACCCGGCGGTGGACAACCACCTCCTTCACCTCTGGGAGGCCCGGCACAGCCTGGTCCGCCGATGGCGCCGGCAGAAGCACAATCGGCAACTCAAAATCCGCATCGCGGAACTCACCCAACAAGCGGCAGAGTATGCGGCCTAACTCGCCGACTCGAACTGGGTAGACCGATGCAACACCGCTGCTCGGCAAATGTCGAGCCGGAGCACGTGGCGCCTTTTCCGCGCCCCCATCGATCCGACCCAAACCCGCACCGGAACACAAAAACATCTTCAACGAGCAATTCACACCTTCAACGGAGACACAGCCAAACTGGCTGACGCGCTCCGAGACAAATATCTGTACACAGACCAGGATTCGCGTGGTCCGGCGTACTCGTATGCAGGTTCTGAGAACGCAGAGCTGGATCGCACGTTCCAGCTTCACGACCTCAAAGCGGCCCTGGCCAAAATGAAACGAGGGACAGCCCCGGGCAGGGACAAGGTAACTGTGAAACTTCTCGCTAACCTACCTGTTGTGTCCCCTTATTCCTTTTGTGTGTGTGTTACCCCTGCAGTGTCCCGTCCGAACGGCCACTTGCCCCCTCTTCGCGCGCTGTCGTCGATGCCCCCCACGGTGCGCCCCCGCATCCTCCTCCTGTTTTGGGAAGCCACTCCCTCCCATGGACGCTTCTCCGCTCCCTCCTTTCTTCGGACGGCCAGTTCGGGTCCTGCCTCGGTCGACGCTGGTCGCACCCTCATCAGCTTTAAATAAACAAAGTCTTAAAGTACCGTGTGCGTCTTTCGCTGCATTCAACACAGCGACCGGACACGACAGTGGCGACGAGAAAGTGGATTCGACCCGCGCTACGCAACGCTATTGACAAGCCATGGCTACGCGAGGGTTTCCCAATCAAATACCAGAATTCAACGGCTCATCGTGGTCATCGTGGGTTGGACGCCTTCAGTTCTACTTTGAAGCTAACAACATCACAGACCCAGCCTTGAAGAGGGCCAACCTTCTGACGCTGTGCGGGGAGCAGACCTACGACACTGTGTGCGCCCTTATTCAGCCAAGCACACCAGCGGCAGTGTCTTACGACGACATCGTATCAGCACTGCAAAAGCACTACGACCCGAGGCCATCGGAGGTCTACAGCCGGGCTCGCTTCCAACGACGAGATCAACTGGAAGGAGAAACTGTGAGCGCCTACGTAGCCGCGCTCAAGAAGCTCGCTGCCGACTGCAATTTTGGAACGCTGTCGACAACAGCTACTGGGCAGGAAGGAGACACAGCTTCTTCTGCTAACACCACCATGCTTCCCTTGGACGTGATGTTACGCGACAGATTTGTGTGCGGACTGAGTGACGAGTCACTGCAGCAGCGCCTGTTCGCTGAGAAGGACCTCACATTCGGCAAAGCATACGACATCGCCGTTCGAGCGGAGAGCGCCGGTCATCAGCAGAGAGAGATTCGGCGGAACACCGAGCCGGTACACCAAACAAGCAACCAGGTGCGGAAACCTTCTGTTATTGCAAAATTTGTTAAAAAGGCAGAACGCTGCTGGCGGTGTGACGACCAACACAACCCCCAGGGATGTCGATTCCAGTCAGCCACGTGTAATTTTTGCCACAAGCGAGGGCATATCGAGAGAGCATGCATTACGAAACGGAGACTTGCCAAGATAAAGTCACCTTCCCAGCCTAATCACAGCGTCGACGCCTCAGAGAATACGCCGCGATCTGATCTCCATGAAACAACATCAGCAGCACTATCCTTGTTGTACGACCTGAACACCATGAATCTCGGCACGCGACCGAAGATTTTTACAGAAGTAAGCGTACATCACCAGCTGATTAAGTTCGAGGTGGACTCCGGCGCGGCCTGTACTCTAATCAGTGAGGACACGTTCCGAACTTCGTGGCCATCCGACGCACCAGCCTTGCAACAAGACGACACGCACCTGCGAACGTGGTCAGGACAGAATCTGCCACTATTGGGCTCTGCCAACGTGCAGGTTAACTACAACGGCCAGACCCATACGCTACCTCTGCTTGTTGTGAAGGGCTCAGGATCAAGCCTTCTAGGGAGAAACTGGTTTTCTCCATTAGGCGTGACAATATGCGGCATACACCAGACGCCGAGCCAGAACATGGTTGAGCAACTGCAAGAGAAATACGAAAGAGTATTCTCGGAAGAGATTCCAGGAAACGAAGGGCCCCCGGTCACACTGGAGTTGTTTGACAACGCTCAACCCAAATTTCTAAAGGCCAGGCCGGTGCCGTTTGCTCTCCGAGCTTCAGTGGAAAAGGAGTTGGACAAACTGGAGCAGCAAGGTGTCATCGAGCAGACGCAACATTCAGAATGGGCCACACCACTTGTGGTAGTTCGCAAGAAGAACGGAACCACACGCCTCTGCGGAGACTACCGGAGCACCGTTAATCTTGCGACTAAAGCGTCCTCTTACCCGCTACCGACACCTGAAGAAGTATTCAGTGTACTGCGTGGCGCAAGAGTCTTCAGCACATTGGACCTCACCCAGGCGTATCAGCAGCTGAAGGTGAGCGAATCAACTGCTGAATTATTGGCAATTAATACACTGAAAGGCTTGTACAAAGTCAAGCGACTGCCTTTTGGCGTAGCTTCAGCCCCGGCCATATTTCAAAAATTCATGGAGACAGTGCTTCAGGGCCTCCCAGGAGTTTGTGTCTACCTTGATGATGTCATCATCAGTGACACTTCCACTGAAGAGCATGCAGTGCGCCTAGAGCTCGTTCTCGAAAGGCTAGCAAACGCAAATTTGTGCATAAGCAAATCGAAATGTTGTTTTGCGGTGCCAGAGGTGCAATTTCTGGGACACAGAATTGATGCAGAAGGCATTCACCCTACCGATGACAAAGTGCGAGCGATCACAGAAGCATGAGCTCCAACAAACAAGCAGGAGCTACAGGCTTTTCTCGGACTCTTGACGTTCTACGACCGGTTCTTGGAACAAAGAGCTACCGTGGCCAACGACTTATACCAACTCCTTCGGAAAGATGTGACATGGACATGGTCGCCACGCCATCAGCAGTCATTCGATGCCCTGAAAGACCTGATTCGAAGATGTACAGTCCTCCGCCACTACGACGAAAGGAAGCCTCTGCTTTTGGCTTGCGACGCATCACCGTACGGAGTCGGCGCGGTTCTATCGCAAACTGACGAGCAAGGAAGGGAAGCTCCCATCGCCTTCGCCTCACGTACGTTGTCGCAAGCAGAACGCAACTACGCGCAACTTGACAAAGAAGGGATAGCCATCGTCTACGCGGCGACACATTTTCACAAGTACATTGCCGGCCGAAAGGTGACCTTTATAACCGATCACCGACCGCTCTTGGGCATTCTGGGACCACAAAGGCCTATGCCACCAACTTTGTCTCCGCGAATGACACGTTGGTGCATCAAACTCTCAGCGTACGACTACGCTCTGGTCTACCGCAATGGGAGTAAACATCAAAACGCCGATGCGCTAAGCCGTCTGCCACTAGACGCAACTGTTGACGAACCATTTCCACCAGGAGACGTTCTGATGTTCGAAGCACTGCCAGAACCTCCGCTTACAGCAGGCACAGTTGCAGCATCTACGCAGAAGTGCGCAGCTCTCCGGCTAGTTTACACAGCTGTTCAACAAAGCAACGTGCACAAACTCAAAGGGGACAACTTCGACGCTTACCGCAGGCGAGCTACAGAGTTGAGCACTCATCGCGGCTGCATCATATTTGGGTCCCGAGTTGTGATTCCGAGTGAACTACGCGCACAGGCTATGTCTCTCATCCACGCCGGACATCGGGGCATCGTTGCAATGAAAAAGTGTGCCAGAAGCTACATGTGGTGGCCTGGCATTGACAACGACATCGAAACAGTGGTGCGAGAATGCAGGCCTTGCCAGAGCAGCCGGAGCGCCCCGCCGAAAGCTCCTGTCCCAGAATGGGAAAAGCCAGACACACCCTGGCACACATTGCACATTGATTTTGCAGGACCAATTGAGGGCTGCACTTTCCTTGTGGTCGTAGACGCCTACACAAAGTGGCTTGAGATAAGGCAAATGGGACAGACGACTTCAGCAGCAGTCATTGAGAACCTCCGATCACTGTTTGCAACGTTCGGCCTGCCACGCAAGGTAGTATCGGACAACGGAACACCGTTTGTGTCTGCGGAGATCCTCAAGTTTTATCGCGACAACGGGATCTCATCAGTTACATCGGCCCCCTACCACCCAGCGACAAACGGACAAGCTGAGCGCTACGTGGCCGAGCTAAAACGCGCCCTTGAAAGAGATCAGACAGGCTCACTGCAGCGCCGCCTTGCGCGCTTTCTCTTCAAGCAGCACACGACGGTTCAGAGCACAACAGGCCAGACCCCCGCGAAAAAGATGTTCGAGCGCGAAATGCGAACCCAGCTCACAGCCATCCTCCCCGAGCCAAAGGCAGAGACGTTCTGGGAAGAAAAACCAATTCCGCGCTGCGGTACGCTTAATGAGGGGCAGCGCGTCCTCGCCCGCCAGTTTCTCAAAAAGCCACGCTGGCAGGAAGCTACAATTGTCAGACGCATAGGCCTGCGCTCTTGGCTCGTCAACATGCATGGCACAGTAGCACGCCGACATCTCAACCAGCTGCGCAGATTTACGACGCCGTCTGAGAGCTGTCCGCCAGCGGAGAGAACACGTGCACCATCTTCCCACATAGCCTGGCACCTCTCCCCGGAAGAAGAGACTTCGCCCAGGACAGACCTAGGAGACACAGCGAACAACAGCCAGCCTACAAGTGTTTCTCCCCCGAGCGCACAAAGCCAGCGCGCCTCCACGCGTGAGCGCCGACCCCCTGCACGATACCAGGCAACTTTCTAAGGGGGAAGGAAGTGTTGTGTCCCCTTATTGTTTTTGTGTGTGTATTACCCCTGCAGTGTCCCGTCCGAACGGCCACTTGCCCCCTCTTCGCGCGCTGTCGCCGATGCCCCCCACGGTGCGCCCCCGCATCCTCCTCCTGTTTTGGGAAGCCACTCCCTCCCATGGACGCTTCTCCGCTCCCTCCTTTCTTCGGACGGCCAGTTCGGCTCCTGCCTCGGTCGACGCTGGTCGCACCCTCATCAGCTTTAAATAAACAAAGTCTTAAAGTAGCGTGTGCGTCTTTCGCTGCATTCAACACAGCGACCGGACACGACACTACCCGAACCGGCCTACGAGCGGCTGCTCGAATACTTCAGTGCCATCTGGACGGGAGGTACGTCTCTCCCAGTGGATTGGAAGACGGCTCTCGTCACATTCATACCCAAACCAGGCAAACCTCTCAACACTGACAACCTCCGGCCCATATCTCTCACTTCTTGTGTGGGGAACTTGATGGAGACCATGGTCCGTGACAGACTATCCACCTACCTAGAAACGCACAACGCCTTTGCAGACGCCATGTACGGGTTCCGCCCACACCGGTCCGCACAAGATGTGCTGCTGCAACTTCATAGAGAGATTCTTGATCCCGTCGAGCACCCTAGCGATGACAAGGTGGTCCTCGCATTGGACTTGCGGGGTGCTTTCGACAATGTGACGCATGATATCATCCTCTCCCACCTGTCCCAAGTGAACTGTGGGTACAACACATTCCAATATATTAAGAAATTCCTCACAGATCGGCAATCATATATCCGACTCCAAGACAGTGAACATGGCCCGTACCAACTTGGTACGCGAGGGACTCCACAGGGAGCGGTCCTCTCGCCTCTTCTCTTCAATCTGGCCATGATGAAGCTCCCTACCATGCTGGGTGAGGTCCCGGGTGTGCAGCTTGCCCTGTACGCGGACGACATCACCCTTTGGGCAACACACGGTTCGGTTGGAGAAATCGATGCCAACCTGCAGCAAGCGGCGGCTATTGTGGACGATTATGCACACCGCTGCGGCCTTGAGTGCTCCCCGAGCAAATCGGAATTCGTGCACATACGTCCCAATCCAAGGTGCATAACCAAAATTGCCCTCTCTCTGCTTAGTGGCCCGATACCTGAACACGATGAAATCAGAGTATTGGGACTCTACATACAAAAGAACCGCAAGATTGACACTACGCTGAAGAAACTCCGCAAGGTGGGGGATCAGGTGGGCCGTATGGCCCGCCGGGTATCAAACAAACGAGGGGGGTTGCGATGCAAAGACTCCCTGCGGCTGCCCAATGCATTCGTAACCAGTCGAATCCTGTATTCGGCACCGTACCTCCACCTGCGCAAATGCGATGAGAACGCTCTCGAAGTGATCCTCCGAAAAATCTATAAGAGAGCTCTCGACCTCCCAATTGCAACTTCCAACCAACGTCTCCTCGGCCTGGGGATGACGAACACCTTTGGGGAGCTGCGCGAGGCTCATCTCAGCAATCAATACTTGCGATTAAGCAAAACACGTGCGGGTAGCCGCCTACTGACCCGCCTCCACATCAATTACACAACCCAAGAGGAGAAGCGGGTATCCATGGCCGAGGCCTGGCGCTTCGCACTAAAGGTTCGCCCCCTCCCCAATAACATGACAAAAGATGCACATGATGGCCGCCGCCTCGCGCGAGCGGAGGCCATTTCCAAGCATTATGGTGCTCGACCAGGGGTATTTTACACGGACGCGGCCGGTCCACACCATGGGGGTTGGTACACGGCTGCCGTTGTCCACCAAAACAACCCAGTTCAGGGCCTCACCTTCCGTGCCCCCAACAATACATTCGCGGAGGAAGTTGCTATCGCACTTGCAGCTGCGGATCCAGCGTCCCGAGTCATTATCACCGACTCAAGGGGAGCCTGCCGCAATTTTGAACATGGCCAAATTCCAGATCGTGCCTTCCAAATTTTACACAGATGTGAGTACCGGGATTTCCCAACCCGGCGCACCATCATGTGGGCCCCAGCACATGCGGGGATAGAGGGAAATAAGGTGGCGGACACTACCGCCCGCGTGCTTAACCACCGGGCATCGCCTCTCTCGCCGCCTGATCCGGCTACAGATTTTATGCGAAGCATACTACTTTAGCTACCACTTCAGCCCTTCACCGTGGTTATGCGCCTCCAAATCCCGTGATACATGACGTCACACCACGTGACACGATGACGTCACGACAGTAGAGAAACGGGGGCCCACCTCGCGCCGTCGCTGTGGTTGTGCGCCTCCAAATCACGTGATACATGACGTCACACCACGTGACACGATGACGTCACGAGAGTGGAGAAACGGGGGCCCACCTCGCGCCGTCGCTGTGGTTGTGCGCCTCCAAATTACGCGACACGGTGATGCTTCGCATTCTCCAGGCTTAACCAAGTTAAGCCTCAGCCATTTTTTTAATCCGGCTATTACTTTTCGGGAGGTCTCTCTCCTGTATCAAAACGCTCACGGCCGATACAAAGCCTCAAAAAGGCAGAGGAGCGTTGGCTACTACGCCTCTACACCAACAGGGTACTGTGCCCGGCAGTGCTCAAACATTTCAATTCGGCCTTTTCGGGCGAGTGTCCACACTGTGGGGAAGTGTTTGCGGACACGTATCACATGGTGTGGGCATGCCCTGCCAATCCTGGTTTCCCACCCCACTCCCACCCCACCCGAGAGGGCTGGGAGGCTGCCCTGCTCGGCTGCTCAACTCTCCAGGACCAACGAGCCCTGGTGACAAGAGCCCGGGCCGCCGCGGAGGCCACAGGGGTCCCGGACTAGGGATCCCTCCTAGTGATTGTGAGGGCCGGGCCCTTCAGGCACGGTCCAAGCAATATCTCTCTTGTATATAATATAAATAAACGTTTTTACACCACCACAACCTTATACATCGCATGGATTATTGTTTACTTCTTCCAAACAGCTGTATCAAGCCCGCTAGCGAAAGACGTCAGAAAAGGACAGTGGAGTGTGCCACTCGAGCGCTCATGAGAATTGTATGGCCATCTGCACGATTCAGACCCTCTGAATATAAACACTTCCTTATAACATCCGATCTGCGACTGTTTTCGGGATGATCCCACCGCGGCTTTTATACGGACGTCATGTCCGTATAACGTTCGAGGCGCGACTGTTTCCGCGATAATCCCAGTGCGGACTTCATACGGATGTCCTAGGGACGTCCTGTTAGGGATGTGGGACGTACGTACATTTTTGGGACGTCCTACGGATGTTTGGTGTTGTCTGGGTAGTCTATTGGTCAGAAAGACCATCGTATTTAGAATGACTAACATCCCCGCTCAAAAAGTCTCTTTGTAGAGTTAAATGAACCAATCCTCACAGACAGGAATTAAAACTGTTCTTACATGTGCATACATACTGAAAATAAGCTAGGTCCCTTTTGAAACATCTGCGCTACCTAATAGTTACTAAGGGCCCATCCTGAACACTCTTTACCAGAAAACCCCAAGCAGTTAGTCTACTCCTCCTCCACTTTGAATAAAAATGCCAGGAAATATACAATCTGGCCCTGCTTCTCCACATTGCTTGGAGACCTGACGCACTACCACCTTGGCACACTTTTCCTGCTGTATGTAATTTTACATTTATACACATTCACAAAAAAATGAATCTCACAGAAATATATACAGCAGCAGTTATGTATAGACATAATTCGACATCCTGTCGTCTGCTAGTGTCGCCCCATTGCAATGCAATGGGCCCTTATTTTTGAAACGTCTTCACCATAACCATAGAGTTAATATAACCAACTCTAGAGGGAAAGCTGCCCATTGAGCCCATGCGTTCCAGTGAGCAACGCATGAACGCCGCCATCACACAACGGTTTGTGTGCGTTGCCAGCTGTTTTGACACTTTCTAAATCTGGACAAAGAACGGAGTTGGAACCTGGCAACGTAGTCCGTGGGAAGATGGCGGTATGCCAAGTAGCTCTCGACTGCTCTAAACTGCTGTAAACAAAGGGAAAATCGTCGCGCTTTGGATCATTTTCAGTGGTATGCAGTGTCGCATACCGACTGTAATTTCATATAGGTGGCTTGTGACTTCTGAACTGTTATTTGAAGGCAAGTACCGCGATTGTGACGCGCTGGAGTGTATTTCGTCTGTAGAGCGCACGGGATTTTGCATGTCCTCTGTTGTCGAGTGCAAATACACGTCGGAAATTTCCTTTGGCCCCAAAACGACGAACACAATTCGCAAAGGAAACGATTGCCCAAGGTAAATGGATCAACTGCTCTGCCTGGTTTGTTTTGAATGTTCAGCGTTTTGTTATATTAAATGTCGAAGGTTTGTTAGAGTGCCGCGGGCCTCTCGCATTTTTTTATCTTTTTCCTTCGCCGAGGAAGACGGTGCCGTGTCTTTTCTGGTGCGAGACGAGCTCATAATTGGATTTTTAGTACCCAGCAACGCTCAGAGCTTCATCACGAACGAGTGAAACAAGGTGGAGGCAGAAATGCATGAAACGGCATGTACCGCTCGAGAAACCTTGTCCAACATTGTGCGCATTAAATTGTGGGTGTTTGGTTGGTTGTTGTGGTGGGTTTTTGTAATTATTTTTTTGTGTTGTTTTTTTAGATTTATGACTGCTTTTGCTTCTAATGTATGACACTACTTTTTGCTGAGATGTTTTTTATTCCTCGGTTTGGTTTCAAAACCCATTTATGAGAAGCTAGTGCCGCAAGTACTTTATACGCACGGGATAAGAATTAAGGGTCCTCCGATTACATGTATGCTGATTTGTTTTCATGCCGATTTCCTGCCACTGGCTGTGTTCGGAGCAATAATGCGCTGTCAGATATGCTTGAGCTGAGGATCATAAGTGTGCCTCTTTTCCGTAAAATAAACATTTGGTAGACTGCGCATGTCCTTCTTGGGCCGTTGTCGTTGCGCGACAGTTAATTAATTTCAACAGTGTTACCTTAATTACCGCATGCATTAGTGATGAAAAACGTAATAAAACGCATTTAAGCAAGAACACCTGCATCCTTTATAAGTAGCGCCAATGTGTTCTCTGTCAAACAGATTGATGCAATGGCGTTAAGAATGCCGTGAAAAAGTAAACGGCTGCAAGGTTCATTCGCTTGGTGTCATCCGCCTTAAAGAGAGTTCCAAGAGCGGGAGATTTTCATTCACACGCTTTACAGCACACAGTTGTTGTGAAATGTGCATGTGTATCTCTTCCCACGTTTACTCACAAATGATGCTAAGTGCCCGATCCTTTTGGAGCTTTTGCCATGCATCAACGCACGAAGATGGCATCGCGGTGAACGAGAGCGCGAGTGACTCCGTGTCGTATGCAGCTCCTTGAATTAAATGCCTTGAATTCAGGTTCGAAAGCAGAAGTTTAAAACCGAAACTCCGAGTCGGTTTACTCGTGAACATGTTCACAATCGTCCAATATTAAAAGAAATGACCTCAATCAGTATGCTAAAGATTACAAAATGTGTTTAAAACATCGAAAATACGCTCAAGAGTGACATATAATTATTTTCTCTGCCGCAGTTTTCCGAATTCAAGCTCAAAATTCACCCATTTTTGACGATGCGAGAAAAAACTGTGCTGGCCACACTAGTGTGTTGTAAGATGGCGTTGGCGAATTACATGCGTCATAGAGTTTCATACTATTACCTAGAGGGAAAGCTGGCGGCGCTGCACTTCAGCCACCATGGACGCTCAAAGCATCATGGGCAGTTTTTTTTCCTCCATGATCATGGGGCGGTGAGCTACTTGTTGCGGCACATGGAGGAAGGAAAAAGAGAGGAGAGGCCCTTTCCACATAACACTCTGGGAGAAAAGTGTGGAGGAAATCACGTGGTTTTTTCGCGATCGGGAGGCCATCTAGTCCGGGCAGCTTAGCAACGGCGTCGTAGTTGCTGCTTGCAAACCGGGCGGTAGCAGACGGTCGCGGCGTAGCATTTGCGGTGCGGCGTAGGCGTACTTTTCTCAACTGTTCGAGTTTGTTTTTGATCGTGCTCACAGGCTGACGTTGGCGCCGTTCACTCATATCTCAGGTGGAATTCGCTGCAAAACTCTCGTTGTTGCGTGCATTGATTTCAACGTGCTCGGCGACCACGATCGCACGGGCATTTCGTATACTGCGTCACTGCTCGGAGCCGTCGGGAGACTACCGCTGCTCACTGAGGAGCACTCGCGCTGTTCGTTCACCAGTGATTCAATACGCCGTGCGCTAGAGAGGTCGTCGGCGTATTGTGCGGACGTTTCACGTCCTGTGCGTGAAGTGTGCGTGTACCATTCGCACTCCCGTTTACATCGGCAGTGAATCCTCGTTGCTACGGGGCGTGTTCTTGCAACGCTCCAGTGATCGTCACTGGTGTTAGTGTAACTGTCATTTTCGTTTTTCGCGATTGCGCTTGTGTGAGCGGCGGGGGCCATGACATGGGTGGAGGGCGATATTTTAAAGGAAGCATGCAGCTGCGCTCACTTTGCAGAAACTTTATTACCCGCCCGTTTCAAGCGTGTAACGTTTGAAGCGTCTAGAGAGCTCTAGCTTCTGGGACGTGCCGGGCTCAAGTGTTTTCGTTCATATCGTGGCCAAGTCTGTGTTTCTGGTCGCGCGCTATGCTTAGACCGGTTTCCTGTTGCAGGTTTGCAATTGCTTTTCTATCTGATGTCATAGTCAAGAAGTGCGAAAAAGGCGAAGCTCTAACTGAATTAGGAGGCCTTTTCTCACGTGTTAATTGTGCCCATGTCCTGTGATTGTGTTTTTTGGGGTAAAGAGTACTTAGTGGACCCACATGTGAGCTGAATTTCATTGATGTTTGTGGTTATGTTGAAGAAAAATAATTTGATGCATTCGATCATTACGTACAATAGATCAACTTTCATTTTATGTGTTGTCATCACGAGTAAAGTGTGCTACTATGCAGTGACATTAAGCTAGTATTTCATCAAGTAGCGAAAAGCGGTGAGTACAGCTGCAGCTCTGCACATTAAACATGAAACACGGCATTGAAATGATGTACAACACCGTGAAACTTATACTGCAGCCACTGGGTACTCCTAAACTTCTAGAAGTCTGAAAAGCTACAGTAATATATATTATGCACAATACTAGATCTGTGGATATGTGAAACATGCTCTGTTGCCATGCTACAAAGGATGGATTTATGGAGAGGGGCAGTCACATTTTAAACATTTATTTCTTGGACTTTTTTCATTGAGAAAAAGATGTTCAGAATGGTTATCCTGTGTAAAATTTCAGATAAACCCTCCCCTGCTGTCTACTATATGCACTTTGGCCCTCCATTTCTGTCACCTGCGTGAGTGGCTCTTGGAGTTGTGAATCAAAAGTCATTGCTGGCACGGCCACCAATACAACACGTTATGATATTACATTTTGCGTTCAGGGTCAAGAACTCAAACTTTTTAGTATACTTGCCCATCCTCACTGCTGTATACGAGAAAGCATTCCTTGCATCACCAGCCGCACGAAAACATGCTATGAAGATAATTATAGCATTTATGGCCAATAACAAAGTACTGCAGAATTTTTCCTACCCTCACTGCTGCAGCACAAGACAACGTTGACATAGCCAGCTTCCATGGGCGTCCGGAAGGGGGGGCAAGGGGGGGCGGTTGCCCCCCCTTGGAATTACGGACATTATTTATGCCCAGTAGAAAACAACTACAAACCTACCGCCTCCCCCATCTCCAGACATCGGGTGCACCCCCCTGGAAAAAGTTCTGCGGACGCCCTTGCCAGCTTCCCAAACATGTGCAATGGAAGCAGATGGCAACATTCAGCAGCAAGAGCTGCATTAAAAGGCAGGTTGAACACTAAGGTGGGGTGTGACCATGCATGGCAGCATATTGTTCACGACTCAGCCGAAAGCAGACAAGTGCACACTCATTCAGCATAAAACAGAGAGGTTTGTGCTATCCTCCAGAGAGCGCGATTAAAGTGCGGCCAGTAGCGGCACACTTTTATGCGAGCATAGCATGCAAACAACCCAATATCAATAACCTTCCTCAGGGATCTCATGCATGAACCTCTAAACTCATTCTAGCAAAGAAGGATTTTTTTTACAACCTCATGAGCACATTTGACAGCTGTCCACTCAAAAATCATTATGCTCTCAAATAGAAAGTGTTGCAGAGTACCATTCAAATATAAGTCTCGTGCAAGCAAGCTGTACATGAAAGGCTTCCAGGGTAGCCATATACTAAAACATTTCAGGAAGCTTAAGTTTAAAGGGAGTACTTTACACTGCATTAAGGTGGGATAGTTTTTTCGGAAGCTTCATGAAATACACTGTGAGATCCAAGACACACAGCATTAAAAAGAGAAAGAAAAAAGAAAAAGAAAGGAAGAAGAAAAAAGAAAGTGCTTTCAGGCAATCGGTATGTGAAATCTCTTAATTTTAGAACGTTCCCCAAAGCTCTTATAAAATTTGACAAAATATTTTTGCAGAAATGGCTCAAAAAACCTGAGCTACTGGTGACTATTGCATGCCATACTCAGTAAAGAATGCAGGGGCTCGTTCGGTTGAATGTGAAATTTACCGCTGATTTTATATGCGACTATTGTTGCGTATACCTTTATGCACTCGCTGTAGTTTCTACCGGCATCTTGCTTACACCTGCGATTAATTCGATCCCGACTTTACGTATTCATTGATCACACGCACCCTTAGGTTATTCTAAACTCAAGGTAGACACGTGCGCCGAAGCAGATGAGTAAAATTCTTTCACAATACAGCCACTACCAGTGGCGTAGGCAGAAGTATTTTTCGGGGAGTGTTATACGCCGCTGGCAAAAAGAAAGAGACCCTGCGCTTAAACAATACCTTAGAGATTTTTCTTCTTTAATAAAGGCGAAGGGTTAGTTTTGTGGGTTTCTACGTGGACACAGGCCACCACCCACCGCGGGTTCGAGCTTCGCGCGAGCCAGGGCCCCGATCAGCCGTCACCACACACACTGGGACACCGATGCGGCGCACTCAACCTCCGCTGGGAGGAGAGCGATTCGCCGCAAAGAAATAGGCCTCCAAGTTCACAAAGGAGACGTTTATTCACGTCGTCCTTCAGCAGGTACACAAACACTCAATAGTCACCCCGTCCCGGGGGCGCGCGAGGAGCAAGGCTCCGCTGCGCGCACGAAGCGACCAGAGTAATGCGCGCCGCTAACACGCCGCTGCAGGAGAATGTCCCCGCGGCAGTGCTGTGATCTCTCTCTCGTGTCGACCGTTGGGCCGGTTGCGAGAGAGAGTGGGCAATCAACGCAAGGTACGCCTGTCGGAGGTCGCTGGACCCCGCTGGACAGGCTCGAACCGCTGCAGGTCAGAGGGCACGTGCGGGTGAGCTCGAGTAAGCACTGGTCCGAACGGCAAAGGCCGGCACGGACAAACAGTAACGTACGCACCTTACGCTGTCTCGGAGGGATCTCTCTCTCTCTGGGCCCCGCTCGGACGGTCGCGGGATGCGCGGCCGCCAAAACGGGTCCCGGATTCCCGCCAAAAGGCGCCAATGGCAAAGGCCCTTGGGGAGCCGGGGCGGAGCTGTGGCTAAATGACAGTGATTAGTCACCCAGCCGCCTCTCCACCGCCTGAGGCGGGAGCAAGGGAAAGAGGAGAAACAACGCGGGCGGCCGGCACAGCCGCGCAAAGGCGACGGCGGAAAGCCAGATTCCCACATCCCCCTCTCCTTAAATGCCCTCCTACCCATCGGCAAAGCACGCGGCCAAAAATAAAGAAATCAATACACAAAAAAAAAAACACTTCAGTTCCAAAATAAAGAAATGAATACACACAAAAAAACTAGCTACACTTCAGCGCCAGTTGTGGGTTTCTAAGTGGACACAGGCCACCACCCACCGCGGGTTCGAGCTTCGCGCGAGCCAAGGGCCCCGATCAGCCGTCACCACACACACACTGGGACACCGTTGCAGCGCACTCAACCTCCGCTGGGAGGAGAGCGATTCGCCGCAAAGAAATAGGCCTCCAAGTTCACAAAGGAGACGTTTATTCCCGTCGTCCTTCAGCAGTACACACGCACTCAATCGTCACCCCGTCCCGGGGGCGCGCGAGGAGCAAGGCTCCGCTGCGCGCACGAAGCGACTCGAGTAATGCGCACCGCTAGCACGCCGCTGCAGGAGAATGTCCCCGCGGCAGTGCTGTGATCTCTATCTCGTGTCGACCGTTGGGCCGGTTGCGAGAGAGAGTGGGCATTCAACGCAAGGTACGCCTGTCAGAGGTCGCTGGACCCCGCTGGACAGGCTCGAGCCGCTGCAGGTCGGAGGACCCGTGCGGGCGAGCTCGAGTAAGCACTGGTCCGAACGGCAAAGGCCGGCACGGACAAACAGTAACGTACGCACCTTACGCTGTCTCGGAGGGATCTCTCTCTCTGGGCCCCGCTCGGACGGTCGCGGGGTGCGCGGCCGCCCAGCGGATCCCGACTTCCCGCCAAAAGGCGCCAATGGCAAAGGCCCTTGGGGAGCCGGGGCGGAGCTGTGGCTAAATGACAGTGATTAGTCACCCAGCCGCCTCTCCACCGCCTGAGGCGGGAGCAAGGGAAAGAGGAGAAACCACGCGGGAGGCCGGCTAGCCGCGCAAAGGCGACGGCGGAAAGCCAGATTCCCACATCCCCCTCTCCTTAAATGCGTTCCTACCCATCGGCAAAGCACGCGGCCAAAAATAAAGAAATCAATACACAAAAAAACTACACTTCAGTTCCAAAATAAAGAAATGAATACACACACAAAAAAAAAACTAGCTACACTTCAGTTCCAGCCAGAACAATGTAAAAAAAACAAGGGAAAAACAAGGCAAACAACACTTGCATACGCTTCAGTAAATCAAAAACAGCTTGCAGATTATATACATGGTACACAAGATGTGAATTCAACTGTACAGCTATGTGACAGGTGGATGTCAGCCTCAAAGTTCGATGGCCCGGCAAATTGGGCCGGTCGGCGACTCACCGCTCGCAGACTTCAAGTTGAACGGGTTGGGAGGGCCGACGACTGATGGCGGTCTTCTTTCCGTTGATGTAGGGTGCGTTGATGACGACGGGGCCGCGGCAGAGCACTGACCTCGCGCCCTTGGACACGACATCACGTTCGGGCACAAGAAAGTTAGTGCACCCCTTTCACGCCGGCTGAAACGGGCGAGGACGTTCGGCGGCGTCCAGATGTGTAACCTTGTCCACAGCGAGGGGTCCTTCTCATCCTCGCGCTCACGCAGAAGGACACAACGGCACAACTCACAGGCGTCGCCTTGGCTCATGGTTACGCGCGCACACAGCCACAGCCGCAAACACGCATACACCGGCACGTGCGCGGACGCTGGTCGGCGACAACGATCCCCCCATCAGAAGCGTCCAGAGGCGCCGCGGCGAGGGTCAAAGGGTGCACTTTCCGCCCCCCCATCGCCCCAAACGCCCCGCCAACTTCCCCTCCATACGGGCCGCACAAAACTCGCACCGCGACACACGGCTCCTTAACGAGCCAACCACCCACAGTCGGGCCGGAAATGAGAAAAGGCGCGCTGTACAAACGCCACCTAATCCAATCTATTCCTTCTAGCAGATAAGAGCAAGCACGAGCGGGCTGAAGTTTCCCTATGTACATCTGGGTACGTTAGAACAAAAACAGACGAGCAAGCGGGGAAACGAAAGTGGCTAGAAACTGACTCAAACAAAACAAATAAATAAATAGATAAACACACAAGGCTGGAACTGAGCATGCTGCAAAAACAAAAAAAAAATAACACACCGTGCTTCGCCTGGGTAGGGCCTGACGAAAAAGCTCGCCAGCTAGCTGAGGCTGCGTGCCTTCGGTTGCGGAAAAGTCCGCCGTCCGGCATCAATCACACCGGTGACCGTCGCCTCAGATTGTACCGGTGCTCCGTACGCTTGCGTTCCGCAGCACCAGTTGTGCCTTTGCGCTTGCCTTTGATACCAATGGGTACCGGCGCAAGCTCGTCAGACCGTGACGCGTAGGCCTTCAGGTCATTGAACCCCTGCTTGCTCCTGGGGAAAGGCCCCATCAAATCGCAGGTGGCCATCTGCCACGGACGCACACTGTCAATCGGTTTCATCATTCCAGGCGGCTTGCCACCCCGTGACTTCACCGCTTGACAGACATGGCAGGAACGGCAATAGCGGAAAATGTCACGCTTCATGCCGGGCCACGTCACCGATTGACTCAGTTTTGCAAAAACTTTGGAGCCACTCAGATGACCGGCCAGTGGTTCGTCATGAGAGAATCTCAACAGTGCACCCCTCAGACTTTTGGGGATAACCACCTTGAACGGGTCGATGGACTCGTCATCGGTGGCTATGTATTTCAGCACGAGCCCGTCATTGTCCAGCAAATATGAATCCCCGGGGTTCGCCGCGACACACGCTGGCTTCTGCCCCCCTGCGCCCGCTACAATACAAGTAGCGTCACGGCGCTCCGTCTCCCTGAGACCGTCGCTCACCTCGCGACAAAAGGGGTCATTTTGCTGGGCTTTCAGTAGCTCTTACGGCTGAAAACGATTCCAGTCATCCCAGAGGGGAGCATGGTCTCGTCCCCACTCAGGTTTGCAGCCAAAATTTCCGTTCGCGTCGGCACTTCCGAGGCGCTCACGAAGAGCTTTGCCTCTCGTCCGCTTTGCGAAGCGCTGCTTGCCTGGTTAGCGGAATGGGTTAACCCGTTTGCGGGTTCCCCCTCCTTGCCGCCCGGCGGCTCGTCCGCTGTTTCGCCCCCTCCGCCTACAGGCGTCAAGGCGCCGCTGGCGAGTGGGGCACGGGATAGCGCGTCAGCTACCACGTTTGTGCTCCCCTTTCGACACTGCACGGAAAAGTCGTAATGCTGTATCAGGAGAGCCCAGCGCGCCAGCCGACCCGCAGGCTCGCGGAGCCGCATCAGCCAACTGAGCGCACTGCACCCCTGCCTCAGTGGAGGCTTGGGCGGGCTGCACGAACGAGGGAGGCAAGGCTCCTAGTTCGTTGAGCGGCGCGGTTTCCGCAGGGAACCGGGCCAGCGCCTCGCCGTTCCCAGAGCAGACTTGACTGCTCGCGGGGCACGGCTGCTGCTGTTCGAAACTGCCGGTTGCGGCAGCGTGACACGAACTGCTTTCGCACTGGGCGGAAAGCGTGCACAGCTGAGGCATGTGACCAGCGGATGCACCGCAGGGTGCTTCCGATACAGCTCCAATGGGAGCCACGTGGTCAACATTTTGGGTTGTGTCACCGTAAACCCCAATGGGGGCCGCGGCCAACCAAGGTGTCTAGCTATTCGAAGGAACAGCAGCCAGCGGATCAAACGACGCTACAACTCCGTAGGGAGCCGACATGTAGCTGCCGAGTGCCGCGCTGGGGGTGGTAGACACGGTGCGCAAGCGTGATCGTCAAGGCGACCTGCTCGGCTAATGTGCCATCAAAGGCGTAAGCGCCAATGACTTAGCACGTTGGGCGCCAGTTGTGGGTTTCTACGTGGACACAGGCCACCACCCACCGCGGGTTCGAGCTTCGCGCGAGCCAGGGCCCCGATCAGCCGTCACCACACACACTGGGACACCGATGCGGCGCACTCAACCTCCGCTGGGAGGAGAGCGATTCGCCGCAAAGAAATAGGCCTCCAAGTTCACAAAGGAGACGTTTATTCACGTCGTCCTTCAGCAGGTACACAAACACTCAATAGTCACCCCGTCCCGGGGGCGCGCGAGGAGCAAGGCTCCGCTGCGCGCACGAAGCGACCAGAGTAATGCGCGCCGCTAACACGCCGCTGCAGGAGAATGTCCCCGCGGCAGTGCTGTGATCTCTCTCTCGTGTCGACCGTTGGGCCGGTTGCGAGAGAGAGTGGGCAATCAACGCAAGGTACGCCTGTCGGAGGTCGCTGGACCCCGCTGGACAGGCTCGAACCGCTGCAGGTCAGAGGGCACGTGCGGGTGAGCTCGAGTAAGCACTGGTCCGAACGGCAAAGGCCGGCACGGACAAACAGTAACGTACGCACCTTACGCTGTCTCGGAGGGATCTCTCTCTCTCTGGGCCCCGCTCGGACGGTCGCGGGATGCGCGGCCGCCAAAACGGGTCCCGGATTCCCGCCAAAAGGCGCCAATGGCAAAGGCCCTTGGGGAGCCGGGGCGGAGCTGTGGCTAAATGACAGTGATTAGTCACCCAGCCGCCTCTCCACCGCCTGAGGCGGGAGCAAGGGAAAGAGGAGAAACAACGCGGGCGGCCGGCACAGCCGCGCAAAGGCGACGGCGGAAAGCCAGATTCCCACAGTTTTGTTCACTGTAGTATCTATATAAAGATACGTATGCACACAGGATCCCGAGAACTTCATTCATAAAAAAATTTATTTTCTCACAAAAAAACAACTCATACGGAAAAACGTGGCTTTTTACAATATTTTCACATCATATACAACAACACAAAAGCTTCTGCTCTACAACAAAGTCATCCACTGCAAACAAATGGCATTTGTCAAAACTTCTACCCCGTACATGCAAACCTGCGGGGGCCTGTGCCCATGCGGTAGCACGCTTCCATAGCACGCTCCTTCGTTGGCTTTGAAACGCGCGCGCAATCGGCGCAGCGGCGAAACGTCAACATGACGTCAGCCCGGACAAGATGGCGCCGAGCTTGTTTCCGGCTTCACAAAATGTCACGTGATGGCCTCTTCTCTAGTTTTCCTTCCTCCAGGTTGCGGAACCATGGAAGAAGGAAAATTTAGAGGAGAGGCCGTCACGTGACATTTTGTGAAGCCGGAAACAAGCTCGGCGCCATCTTACTCCGGCGGGCTCTTCTGTTTACATTTCGCCGCCGCGCCGTTGCGCGCGCGTTTCAAATCCAACGAAGGAGCGTGCTACCGCATGGGAACAGACCCCCGCGCGAGTGGCGCTTGGCTGCTTGCCAGTTTAGGGTTCCCTATGCTGGTGTTCGTCAGCGGAAAAGTCAATAAAGCGGAAATACCCGTGTCAGACAGGCGGCTACTTCCAGTTACTGCGTCGTACTGCGTCGTATTCGTGCTGTCTCCCACTGTTCGGCCCTGGTCACAATTAGTAGCAGCCGGGAAAAATGCTTATCTCAACTCCTGCAAGCGCGGGAAGTGACATTCGCTTTCAATTACTGCAGTGACCCATCTTGACATGCAGTACCCGTCGCCACTTTTGGCTACGTTTTTTTTTTTTGACGGCGGAGATTATAAGCTTCCCTGGCAGTGACGTAGCCAGAAATTTTGTTTGGGGTGGGGCTCGTGCTGCAGCGCGGCCTCCTCATAGAATTTGCGGAGGGATCAAACGCAAAAATAATAACTGCATTGCCATTGAGAATGCCATTGTGCATTAGATAAAGCTCACTGTCTAGAACAGTGAAATATGTATTCTTTAAAATAAAAGAATGTATATTTGTATGCCTTAAAAATCGTGTTAACTGATACCAATGCTTCCATGTTTTTGCGTATTTACTAAGTAAACAAAATATCACGCGAAGTCTACAACTACATCAGTCCGAAACCATCAAAGCAGTGCATGCAACTGATATGAAAAACGTAAAAGCCGTGAAATGAGCTAGTAGCCAAGACAAATATTTTAATGAATCTTTGTCACTCAAGTGTGCCCGTGTCTGCTTTCGATTCAGCAGTGAACAATGCTGCTATGCATGACCACACCCCACCTTAGAGTTCAACCTGCCTTTTATTGCAGCTCTTGTCAATATGTTGCAGTCTGCCTCCATTGCGTATGTTTTGGAAGCTGGCAGTGTCAACAGTGCCTTCTGTTGCAGCAGTGAGGATTAGAAAAATTCTGTAGTATTTTTTGTTGGTGTTGAATACCATACTTATCTTCATTGCATGTTTTCGTGCGGCTGGCCATGCAAGGAATGCTTTCTCATACAGCAGTGAGATGAGTTCTTGACCCTGAACACAAAATCTAGTATCATAACATGTTGTGACCATGCCAACAATGACTTTTGATTCACAACTCCAAAAGCCATTCATAGAGGCGACAGAAACGGAGAGGGCCAAAGTGCATATAGTAGATGGCAGGGGAAAATTTATGGATGGGGGGTGGGGGGGGGGCGTCGCTTCCCTCCAAAAGACTGAAATTTTACATAGGACAACCATTCTGAACACCTTTTTCTCAATTAAAAAATTTCAGAAAATATACGTTTAAAATGTGACTGCCCCCTCCGTAAATCCACCCTTTGTAGCATGGCAACATCGCATATGTTTCACATCCACAGATCTAGTATTGTGCATAATATATATGACCGTAGCTTTTCAGACTTCTAGAAGTATAGGAGTCCCCAGTGGCTGCAGTATAAGTTTCATGGTGTTGTGCCTCATTTCAATGCTGTGTTTCATATTGCCACGCGCCTAACGCGCCGCGTGGCCTCCGCGCTGAGTGGAAGACGACGACGAAGCGGCAGTGGGCTCTCGTGGCGCGCTGTTCTGTTCTGTGTCGTGGAAGCTGGCTCCATAATTAAAAAAAGGGCTCCCGGTCTTGGGTTCTTCTCGACGTCTACCTTCACGGCTCCTCTGGTCGTGACACTGGTGGAGGTGCGGGGTATGCTCCCTACTCCTGAGGACGACTCGACACGCCCGCCTCTTGTGACCACCCCTGTCCATCGTGCCAGCCGGAGGATCCGAGGCTTGTCCCCCGAGGCCCTCCCTTTTGTCGGTGAGCCCTCGACTACCCCTACGCTCATGGCGACGCCAATACCCGCCCTGCCTCCGACTGTTCCTGCAGCCAGCCCTACCTATCTCACTCTTCAGACCCCACGAACGCCTAAGCCCTTTCACGGTGACCTGTTTGAAGATGCAGAAGATTGGTTGGCGCACTACGAACGGGTTGCGACCTTCAACTGCTGGGACGCCGCTACAAAGCTGCGTAACGTGTACTTTAGCCTTGAGGACTCTGCACGTGCCTGGTTCGAAAACCGTGAGGCTACTTTCTCGACGTGGCAGGACTTTCGACGTCAGCTCCTGAGTACGTACGCCAACAGCGACCGCCGGGAGAGCGCGGAGCGTACCCTGTCCTCTAGAATTCAGCTTCCCAATGAGGGTGTTGCCATGTACGTCGAGTATGTGACGCGTCTTTGCCATCGCGCCGATCCGGCCATGCCTGAAGAAAAAAAGCTGCGGCACCTCATGCGCGGCGTGAAAGACCAGCTCTTTTCCGGCCTCGTGCGGAACCCGCCCAACACCGTCGCGGAGTTTCTGGCCGAGGCCGTCCACATGGAGAAATTGCTGCAGCAGAGATCGCAACAGTACGCCCGGCAACTGCGTCCGTCGTCGACACTGTCAACGTTGGACCGATTCGACCATGATCCCAGGACGAATCCGGACTCCCTTCGCGAACTCATCCGTTCAGTGGTCCGCGAGGAGCTACAGCACCTTCAAGGAACCTTTGCCCCTCGCGTCGATTCCGTCACCAGCGTCATCCGCGAGGAACTCCGGCAGGCCCTCAGAGCACCAGACGCTGCAGTTGTGCCGGCGCCGCAACCGACTCCATACGATCCCGCGCCGTACCCGACTCCGGTCCAGCCAGTCACGTACGCGGACGTCGTGCGCCGCGCGGCCCCATCTCCTGGGCCTTTGCCTTACACCGCACCATTGGTCGCGGTGCACTCTGCTCAGCCTACTCCTTACTGGGCGGATCGGCGCCAGGCACCGCGGAAGACTGACCTCTGGCACACTCCGGATCAACGCCCGCTCTGCTACCACTGTGGTGAGGCCGGCCATCTCTACCGGCGGTGCCCCTATCGCGCAATGGGACTACGCGGTTTTTCTGTCGACAGCCCCCGTCCACGCCCTGGAGAGCGCCCTCAAGACATCGCCGAGTATGTCACCCGCCAGCGTAGTTCACCATCTCCTCCGCGCCGCGAGTCGCGATCGCCCTCTCCACGCCGGTCTTCGCCCTCTGGGTCCCGTTTCGCCTCAGGACAACGTGGTTCCTCGAGCCCTCGTCGGGAAAACTAGCTCCGGCGGCCTTTGGAGGCGAGGCCGCCGAACGCCGTTCCGACGCAAAGCTTCCACCGCCGCAGCAATTTAATCGCCCCGACGTCGGATGCCGCAACGCTGCGCAGTTTTCCCCGACGCGCCTTTCGACTCGCCGCGATGCCCTAACCCCAATCGCCGACCCGCTTCCGCCGCCGCACGTACCCAATCGCCCCGACGCCGAACGCCGCATCGCCGAAGAGTTTCCCTCAACCCGCCGCTTGAATCGACCCGACGACGCAACCCCAGTCGCCGACCAGTTTCCGCCGCCGCACCGACTGAGTCATCCACAACAGCCATCGACGGGCCGCGCTGAAGGAAGGGTCTCTTTGGATATCCCTGTTCTCGTCGACACAAAGGAGGTTAGCGCGTTGGTCGATACGGGCGCAGATTACTCTATCCTTAGCGGACGGCTTGCGACGGCCCTGAAAAAAGTGACGACACCCTGGGACGGTCCCGACATACGCACGGCAGGCGGACATCTTGTCGCACCACTCGGCATGTGTGCGGCCCGGGTTACGGTTCGAGGCTGCACATTCGTTGCCACGTTTCTCGTTCTCCGCGAATGTTCTCGCGATGTCATCCTTGGCATCGACTTTCTTCGCGAGCACGGTGCGATCATAGACCTCCCGAACCGCTTGGTGACGTTTTCTACCGCAATGGCCACAGAAGAACCAGCGCACCAGGGTTCTCGGTCCGCCCTGCGAGTCGCCGACGATAACGTTACGGTGCCACCACGTGCCAGCATTCTCACGAGAGTTTCCTGCGACGAGCCACATAGGGGACTCCGGGTTGTCGAGCCTAATGTCTCCCTCGTACTCACTAAGGGGGTTGCGGTGGCACGGGGCCTTGGATCCTTTCATGAAGGTTGTACAGAGGTCCTTGTCACCAACTTCTGCAATGAACATCGACATCTGTTCCGTGGCACAGCCATCGCTTACGTCGACCATGTTCAGGAAGTGGCCGAATGCTTTGCTTGTGCGGAGGACACACCTGAAGCTGACGCCGAAGCGGTCACCAGCGTAGACATAAATCCTGGCCTTCCACCCACTGAAAAGAGGCAACTCCAGGACCTCTTGCGGGAGTTTGGTGCCTGTTTCACGTCGTCGTCCAAAGTGCGCCAAACGTCGATCGTTAAACACCGCATTATCACGCATGAAGGAGCCCGACCCATCCATCAGCAGCCCTACCGTGTGTCCCCTCGTGAGCGAGATGCTATTCAAATACAGGTCGAAGAGATGCTCACAGACGGCGTCATCCAACCGTCAAGCAGTCCGTGGTCGTCTCCTGTCGTCCTCGTGAAAAAGAAAGACGGGACACTACGGTTCTGCGTCGACTACAGGAAGCTGAACAGTGTGACCAAGAAAGACGTGTACCCGCTACCGCGTATCGACGACTCCCTCGACCGACTTCGTCAAGCCAAGTACTTCTCTTCGGTCGACCTCAGAAGTGGTTATTGGCAGATAGAAGTTGATGAGAGGGACCGTGAGAAAACCGCATTCATTACACCGGACGGGCTGTATGAATTTCGCGTCCTCCCATTCGGGCTCTGCTGTGCTCCTGCCACGTTCCAAAGAATGATGGACACCGTTCTCACCGGTTTGAAGTGGCAGACCTGTCTTGTTTATCTTGACGATGTCATCATTTTTTCCGCAACGTTCACGGAACATCTGCACCGCCTCAGGACTGTCCTCAAAGCCGTTCGATCCGCCAACCTCTCCCTCAAACCAGAAAAATGCCACTTTGGGTTCACCGAACTGAAGTTCCTCGGGCACGTCATTAGTGCTGACGGAATCCGCGCTGACCCAGAGAAGCTTGCTGCCGTTGCTGCCTTTCCGGTCCCCTCCTACAAAAAAGCAGTCCGACGTTTTCTGGGCCTGTGCTCCTATTATCGCCGCTTCATTAGAAACTTCGCCCAGCTCGCCAGCCCTCTGACTCTCCTAACCCGTGATGACACGTCATTTTCTTGGGGCAACGAACAACAGACTGCCTTCGACGAGTTACGACGCCTACTCCAATCACCGCCCATCCTGGCACATTTCGACGAAGATGCCGATACGGAGGTGCACACGGATGCGAGCAACGACGGTCTTGGCGCCGTTCTAGTTCAGCGGCAAAACGGTGTCGACAAAGTAATTGCCTACGCCAGCCGCGCGCTGTCGCGTGCTGAGTTGAACTACTCTACCACGGAAAAAGAATGTTTAGCGGTAGTCTGGGCCGCCGCCAAGTTCCGCCCATACCTCTATGGCAGACCGTTTCGTATCGTCACCGACCACCACTCGCTGTGCTGGCTGAAAAATTTAAAGGACCCTTGCGGCCGCCTAGCACGTTGGGCATTACGCCTGCAGGAATTCGATTTCACCGTCACCTACAAGTCAGGCCGGAAACACACCGACGCTGATACCTTGTCACGCGCTCCCGTCGAACCTCCTCCGCAAGACACCACCGACGATGATAGCTTCCTTGGAGCGGTCAGCACATCTGAGCTCGTTTCCAGACAGCGTGCCGACGCCGAGCTCCGTCTGCTCATCGAACATCTCGAAGGTGGGTGCCCTGAGATACCACGAAACCTAGCTCGTGGACTATCGTCGTTCTGCCTGCGGAGAGGGGTGCTTTATAAAAAGAACTCTACTTCAAGTCCGACAACTTACCTGCTCGTCATACCGTCTGATCTGCGGGATGAAGTCCTCCTTGCCTGCCATGATGAACCGACTTCCGGCCACCTTGGAGTTACCCGCACCTTATCCCGAATCCGGCAGAACTATTACTGGCCCAACCTAACTTCAAGTGTCAAGCATTATGTCCGGACATGCCGGCAATGCCAGCGGCGAAAAAAACCCGCGCTCAAGCCTCCTGGACTGCTTCAGTGCATCGAGCCGCCACAAATACCATTCGACAGAGTCGGCATGGACCTTCTGGGGCCATTTCCTCTCTCGTATTCCGGCCACAAGTGGATCGTAGTCGCCACAGACTACTTGACCCGCTACGCTGAAACGAAGGCCCTGGCGCGAGGTACTGCCGCCGAAGTTGCCCACTTCTTTATGCACGACATCGTGCTTAGACACGGCGCCCCATCGGCCGTCATTACTGACCGAGGCAAGGCGTTTACAGCCCGACTCCTACGTGACATCTTAGCGCTTAGCCATACTGCTCATCGACCGACAACAGCGTATCATCCCCAAACCAATGGTCTAACGGAACGGCTCAACAAAACATTGGCGGACATGATCTCGATGTACGTCGACGTTGAACACAAAGCCTGGGATGAGGTCTTGCCGTACGTCACCTTCGCATATAATACCGCGACGCAGGAAACCACCCAGTTCACCCCGTTCCGTCTCGTGTATGGCAGGGAGGTCCGCATGATGCTAGACGCCATGCTGCCGTACGGCGACGCAGAGCTTCCCCCTGAAGCTGGCCACTTCGTGGAGCAAGCAGAGCAGGCCCGTCAGCTGGCCCGCTTGCACATCAAGGACCAGCAATCCGCCGATGCCCGACACTACAACCTTCGGCACAGGGACGTGCACTACGAGCCGGGCGACCCCGTGTGGGTGTGGACACCATGCAGTGCGCCGCAAGGGATTGTGCGAAAAGCTTTTAAATAGGTATTTTGGCCCGTACAGAGTCCTGCGCCGCCTGAACAGCGTCAACTACGAAGTTGTCCCCCATGGAACTGTGGTCGCCGGCCCTCAGCGTCAACGGCCTGAAATCGTGCATGTAGTGCGCTTAAAGCCGTACTTTTCGCGTGACTGAGCGCTGTGTTCACGCTGTTTCGTACCTTTTCCCCTTACCCCACGTGTGAACTTGACTCTCCCTGCATGTCATCTAGAGCGCACTGTATAATTCACCTCACCCCCAGTCTTTTTTTTTTGTTCCTCCTCCCCTCACTGTACATACCCCATTCCACATCGAGACGATGTTTGCTTTCGCGGGGGGGGAATAATGCCACGCGCCTAACGCGCCGCGTGGCCTCCGCGCTGAGTGGAAGACGACGACGAAGCGGCAGTGGGCTCTCGTGGCGCGCTGTTCTGTTCTGTGTCGTGGAAGCTGGCTCCATAATTAAAAAAAAGGGCTCCCGGTCTTGGGTTCTTCTCGACGTCTACCTTCACGGCTCCTCTGGTCGTGACAATATTTAATGTGCAGAGCTGCAGCTGTACGCTCCGCTTTTCTCTACTTGGTGAAATACTAGCTTGTAATGTCACTGCATAGTAGCACACTTTACTTGTGATCGACAATACAGGCAATGAAAGTCGATCTGTTGTATGTAATGAATGCATCAAATTATTTTTCTTCAACATAACCACAGGCCCTTTTGCTGGGCTAGTTGGTGTGACATTATGTTCAGGAAAGTAAAAACAGCATAAATTTTACTCAAACCACACAGAAAGATGGACAGGACGGGCGCTGTCCGTCTTTCTGTGTGGTTTGTGTAAAATTTAGCGCTGTTTTTACTTTCCTGAACACAATAACCACCACAAGCATGAATGAAATTCAGCGCACATGCGGATCCTCAATTCACCACGTACTTTGTACGACAAATAACACTATCACAGGACATGGGCACAATAAACACATGTGAGAAAAGGCCTCCAAATTCAGTTAGAGCTTCGCCTTTTTTGCACTTCTTGACCATGACATCAGCTAGAAAAGCAATTGCAAATAACCTGCTACAGGAAACCGGTCTAAACATAGCGCGTGACCAAAAGCACAGAATTTACCACGATATTGATACATGCATTCGAAGAGACAGAAGTAGTGCATGCACTAGAAGAGAAAGAAGTTATAGTTGGCTCTCGCTCGCGCGCTCGGACCACTCGCTCGCGCGCTCGGAGGGACCGCCGCAGTCCGCTATGCACCCTGGCCAATCCCCCGCCGTGGGTATGTGCCATTCAGCCCGAGGACATCATCATCATCATCGACCGCCGCAATTTTTCGTGCTCCGGTGTTCAAGAATCAAGAAGTCTTTATTGAGTAACACAACCAAAATGTATACACAGGTATTTGGACCGATAGCCAATGAGGCTAGTCAGCGGTCCAATACAAAATAACATATAGAACAGCAATCACAAACACATTGAAGAAAAACTAACTCTGTAGCCTTGCTTCCAATCCCAAAAAATGTTTCTTGCATGTCAGTTTGAAATTCCTAGCTTGCTTTATTTCAATTGGTAACGAGTTCCAAATTTTCGCTCCTGTAATTCTATTCGTCTTTCTCCGTATGAATTATGGCAAATAGGAAGATTAAAATTGCCATTGCTGGCTTGTCTAGTGTTGCGGACGGGAATACTGAATGCACCAAGAGGTAAGGGGTAGTTGGTATTTGCAATATTATTAACCATAAGAGCTATTTTGTAATCGCGTAAGGTTGTGAATGACATGATTTGCATTGCGTCAAAAATGTCATTGGTAGAACTATTCGAAGAAGGTAATCCCATGGTTTTCAAGGCACGTTTTTGTAGTCTTAGCAATGGTGATAAATACGTTTTGTATGTGATTCCCCATGATTCACTACAATAACTGAGATGACTGTGACATAATGAAAAATACAGTGATCTAAGAATAGCAGGTGGAAAGTGCCGCCGTGCCTTTGCCAAGGTAAAACAACCGTACGCAACCTTTTTACACACACTGTGCACCTGTTCCTTCCAAGACAAGTGGCAGTCAAACATGACCCCTAAATATTTAAAAGACACACTATCAATAACATTGTTGTCAACACATATAGAAAAATCACTTGATTCAATACACTTTTGTTTTGAACGAAAAATAACATTTAGTTTTTTCAGTGTTTAAAGTTAGATGATTATTACGAAACCAAGTCGAGATACGTTGGAGTTCATTGTTAATAGGATTTTCTATTGACTCAAGTGAGTTGCCAGTAAAGATAAGTGCAGTGTCATCCGCATACATCAAAATTTGAGAACACTGTATTGCATTAGGGAGGCCATTAATAAAGAGTGAAAATAAAAGCGATCCCAGAACTGACCCCTGGGGTACACCACACATAACAGTTTGGTACGCAGACTTGAACTGATTGAGGACAACTTGCTGGTGTCGTGAAGAAAGATAACTTATGAAGAATTCAAGTGCCCCGCTACGCACACCATATGCTTCCAGTTTCATTAAAAGAATGGAGTGTGAGACTGTGTCGAAAGCTTTTTTGATGTCTATAAATACGCTTACAGCAACATTATGGTTATGAAGAGCAGATAAGATAAGCTGTGATAGAGTAACTACAGCCGTGGACGTGGACCTGCTAGAAACAAATCCGTGTTGCTGAGGACAAATAATATGATTAGCATCAAGAAAGGTTTTCAGTTGGAAAGCAATTAATTTTTCAAAAATGGTATTGACGACACTCAGTACAGATATTGGCCTGTAACTAGACGGGTTGTTAGGGTCACCAGTTTTAAATATCGGAACAACTTTTGCAACTTTTAAAGTATCGGGGTATAAGCTAGAGTGTATCGCGTGATTGAATATTCTGCACAAAGGAACACAAAACAAATCAATGTTGTCCTTGATTACCTTAGCCATTATGCCGTCTGGCCCGGCCGCTTTATTCGTGGGCATGTTCGCCACAACACTTGCAACTTCATCGCTAGTAATGTTCAAGAAACTGAATTCATTATTAATACATCGAGGTATGCCGGATGTCACTGAAGCTAAGGAAGTAGGTTGCGCACTGTTTTGACCGTAGGTTGTGAAGAACTGATTAAACTGGTCTGCAGTCTCTATTGACAAGTTGTCAGGAACAATCTGTTTTCTTTTAACTGTGCCCGTAACTTCTCCTACAATCTTCCATACTTGCTTAGTGTCATTTCCTTGACGATTAACCAAATTAGTATAATACAATTTCTTTGATTTTCTCATCAGCGCCACAGATTTGTTTCTGTAATACTTAAACTGTTTCAAGTAATAAGCATTTGCTCTGTTGTTTTTGAGCTTATTGTAGTATGAATCCTTTTTTTTCAATACTGTGAGTATTTCCTCAGTAATCCAAGGACATATGGCATGTTTATAGTTGCGCCGAGAAAACTTCAGCGTTGACTTAGTAACTGCATCGGAAACAGCAGATACGAAGTTAGCAAATTCTGTGTGAACGTCACTGTGACACAGATTTTCGAAATGAATAGCTTCGAGCAAACGCCTGACATGCGCGTAGTCCACCCGTGAAAATACATTGGTATGGGTAGGGCAAGTACAATCAATACCCGACCGTGGCAGGAACAGAAAAGTTGAACAGTGATCAGCAATGTTTTGGTTACAAACACCAGCACAGGCATCCATATCACTGTTACATAAGATGTGATCAATAATTGTTGCAGACTGATGTGTAATTCTAGTGGGCACATTGATAAAGTTCTTGAGGTTGAACGATTCCAGTAAGAAAATATAATCTGGACAGTCATCCTTTGATAAGTCAATATTGAGATCACCAACTATTGCTAACTGATTATTAAAAGACATCAGAGGAACCAGAATGGACTCCATATCAGATATGAACTGACTTGTGCACGTGTTTGGCGGACGATATACCACGCCTATTACGACGTCTGTCTGAAGGCGAATAAAAAGTGCTTCCGTGGTTTTAGAGCTCAGAGAGGAATCCGAGAGCTGTTGATAATCTATGCCGTTTTTTATAAAAAGAGCAACGCCACCCCCTCGTGCGGTGCTATCTCTTGGTAAAGATAGCGTTGTGTAACCCGGTATGTACGGTATTTCTCCTTTCTTAATGCCAAGTTTCAGTTACAGCGATAAGATCATACTGGAAAGAATGTTGCGATAAATGTACAGTGAGTTAGTTGGTCTAGATTTTTATTTATGCTGCGGACATTGCAATGAAAAATGGAAAGGTTTTCGCTCTCGTGCCACTTAGCACTGATTTCCTCAACGGAAAAGGCCATGATTCTAGACTACCTGAGCAAGATCATCGTCACAGGTTATATGTAGAACATGCGATTTCGCGCCTACGATTTCGCGTTGCACGCTACAATATGAACGAATACACTTGAGCCCGGCACGTCCCAGAGGCAAATAGCTCGCTAGACGCTTCAAACGTTACACGCTTCAAACGGGCATGCAACAAAGTTTCTGTATACTAAGAGCAAAGCGAGCGCAGCTGTTTCCTTTACAATATCGCTCTCCGCCCATGTCATGGCCCCCGCCGCTCGAACAAGCTCAATCGTCGAAAAACAAAAATGACAGTTATACCGACGTCAGTGACAATCGCTGGAGCGTTGCAAGAACACGCATAGGTAGCAACGAGGTTTCACTGCCGATGTAAACGGGAGCGCGAATGGCACACACACACTGCACGTACAGGACGCGAAACGTCCGCACAATGCGCCGACGACCGCTCTAGCGCACGCCATTGAATCACTGGTGAACGAACAGCGCGAATGCAGCGGCGGTGTCCCGACGGCTCCGAGCAGTGACGCAGTAGACGAACTGCCCGTGCCATCGTGGTCGCCGAGCACGTTGAAATCAATGCACGCAACAACGAGAGTATTGCAGCGAATTCCACCTAAGATATGAGTGAACGGCGCCAACGTCAGCCTGTGAGCACGATCAAAAACAAACTCGAGCAGTTGAGGAAAGCACGCCTACGCCGCACCTCAAATGCTACGCCTCGAACGACGCGGAGACAAAGCTCCCCGTCCCCGAAGAGTTCCGACGCCAGTCCAGAATCGACCCCATACCCAAGAACATGAACCCCGAGTATAACAAGGAAAGAAGAGCGGCGAGGGCCAAGGCTCTCATCGACCTGCACGCCAACGACGAGCACGCGCGGTACGTGGACGCGGCCGAATACCAACGGAACGTCTTCGCAGCGGTCGTCATAGAGGCGTCGACCGGCGCCACGAGGACGGCAGCGAGCGTGAGAGGCGCCGGAGCGGAACAAGCGGAGGAGGTGGCCATCGCCCTGGCCATCGCCGACGCAGACTGCTACACGGTGCTGAGTGACTCGAGACAGGCGGTGCGAAACTTCGCCAAAGGCCAAGTCTGCAGGGAGGCCGAGCGCGTACTACGAGCGACTAAACTGCAAGACAGAAGAGTAAGAATCAAGTGGTTTCCGGCGCACGCGGGCGACGCGTCGGAACGCAGTGCGAACCACAATGAGACGGCACACGCAGCGGCGCGAGCGCTAACCAACCGCGCCCCGGCAACACACCGTCCGACGTGGTTCGGAGCCAAGGACCGCATGACCGACTACAGCGAAATCACGAAGGCCTACCGCCTGGCTCGCAGGACTCTCCCACCCCCGCACCCGAGGCTGAGTCGAGCGGAGGCGGTACTACTGAGACAGCTCCAGACCGGATCGCTACCGAGCCCGGGACTGATGCATCGCATGTACCCCGAGACCTACCCGACCGATACGTGTAGAGTCTGCCGGAGGGAGCCGGCAGATCAGACGCACATCTTGTGGGACTGCATCAGAAATCCAAAGGAAGCAAGAGCAGGAACAATCCCGCCGCGGCTGGAGGCAGCAGCGAAGAGCAACGACCATGACCAACAGCTATGGGCCGTCCAGCAGGTCCTCGGGGTGCTCGAAAGGCAGGGACCCAGCGAGCCGGCAACGGCGAGCGGAGACCCGCGCCGAGTAACGGCAGCCTCGTAGACGACGTAGGCCCTCGTCGGGGCGCGCGAGCGCCCAACTAATACTTCTAGTTCACTGTAGACAGTTGGAAAACTCTCTCCGCGTATGCGGCCCCTTTCTGTCGCCGATTTCATCTCAAAGAGATGCGAGCGCCGTCTCTTGGGTGGTGGGAGTACCGCGTTTGTTTTTTATGGCCTCCGTGACCAGCTCAAGCATCGGTACTTTAACACCGCGCTTGATCTCAGAGGCCACAATTTCTCTTCACCGCCGCGGCGCCCCTCCTCTTTATTTCCTTCCTCCATGTGCGGGACGGTCGTAGATTTTGGGGAGCACGGAGTGGCACTACTAAGGCGTTTCATTCCGAAAACGCTGTTCGTGTGTGCGCAGACGACTTTCCCGCGAACGCAGTGTGTAAAACCCATAGTAGTGAAAACGCGACGACACACGACGCCAATAAAAGGTTTTCTTTTTATGAAATGCCATTAAAAACCTCTTATAGCGTTTAAGCAAAAACATTTTTTTTAAAACATATTTACTTTTAAAAGTGCGCTTGTTAATTACGAAATATTAGTTTTTGTAGTGTTCATCACCGGGCCAATAGGAGAGCTAGCCATGCCTTTATTTCGGGCGAACTTTGCACTTAATTGCTTTTCTGCTCGTTTGTTGCAATTTACAGACAGAATATTGAATGTTAGGACCAATGGTTAGGACATTCTTGATTATCGAATAGCGCTTATTATTGCATTATTTTTTGGCCAAAAGTTGAAGTTCCGCAACAAGTAGCTCACCGCCCCATGATGCTTTGAGCGCCCATGGTGGCTGAAGCGGTCTCGAGGGGTCTCCATGCAAACTCCCATAGACAGGCTGCCAGCTTTCCCTCTAGGTAGTAGTAAGAAACTCTATGACATGCGTGGACCGCTTTGCGAGCTCAGCTCTACCCCCCTGGTCTTCACCGAAGACTTTGCTGGTATTCTCATGCAGTTGACGGCGCAACAGGTAGGCGCTGTGGTGGAAAAAGACGAGGACGCCGAAAAGACGAAATGCTAAGTAGAAAACAAAAACTGAAACCACGGTGACTGAAACTGAAAAACCGTGCTGAGGTCTGATTATAGTGTACTAGATATAGGTCTGATTTCATGCACTGCCAGAGGCTGACTTCCGGGACGTGGCCGCTTACTTTCGGTGGTTTCACTCATGGAGGAAAAAAAACTGAGGAGGGAGCGTCCGGCGACAACCTTGAAGCCTCGTCTTAACAAGTAAAGATATAGCAAAAAAAAAATGTGTCCCCCCCCCCCCCCCTTTTGTGATCGCACCACGTGATATCGTGCGGTAAAGTCTAGCCCCGCTGCGCGCGCATGCGCCGATTAGCGCGGCAAACTAACTGTAGATCAACTTCCTTGCTGTAGACGCCCGCGCATCGGGTCGCGCATACGGGCGCACTAAAACATACCGGAATCAAAACATAAAGGACCAGCTCGGAGAGCGAAAAACTGAGGGAGAAAACGACTTCAAAACACTCGGCTTGCGAACGCTGGCCGCATGACATCATGCTCCCTCCTTAGTTTTTTTTCCTCCATGGTTTCACTCAACTCTATGTCGGGCGCTCGATGCGTCATCCAGCCACCTAGTGGAGATCAGTGGCCCGCTCTTGCCTTCTGACTTCCGATCGCCATCGTCATCACACAAACGCGCGCTTAGCGTGTTTCGCGGTTTTTTCCCTTTGTCTCACAGCGCGTCGCAGCGTCGTGGAAGCTCTGTCGGCGAGTCGGTTTCTGCTTGAGACAAAAGGGGACTCGGGAGTGCGCGTGGAACTTGTTGGTAAGTGCACCTTTTTCTACTAACTATTTGAAGCCTGTTTAACAGCACTGAGTAGCAGAATTCCGAAGCTTTAGTTTGTTCTCAAGTTCAGTGCTTGCGGGTTGAGTGCCATACCGCTACCGCGAGAAGCCTACGCTAGCGAAAAGGCTGCGAGGGAGGAAAAAAAAACTTTACAGCTCCTTGGATGTGCAGATATGGTCGAAGACGTAGAACGAGCGTGTGATGTCAAGTCAAAATTATTTACACTGTCTGGTTTTAAAACAGTTACCTCACCAAATAATCTGCTTGTTGATGCCGTTCTTGCTCAGTGCACACTGACAGCAGTTTTCTTTTATGGTGCAGCACAGATAGAGTGTGCAATCTGATAATTCATTCACTGTCGCATTTCACACAGGTGGAGTTTGAATACCTCTTTAGTTTTGTGTATTCTCATATTTCATTAGGTTTACTTTTTTTCTGAAACATCGAGACGTCTTGCTGCATTTATGAAGGAAGCCAGTAGTCATTAAAACCAAGGAAGGCTAATTATATTTCAGGTAAAAAATTATTACAGTGCTAATTTCTCATTGATCAACAGCACCAATAAAAATTTAAAAAAGTTCCTCTATGCTTTTCTTGGCCTCAGTGACTGCAGGCTTTCTTCATATGCATGTCTTAATGAGCCCCTCATTTCTATACCCTTCCCTTCTCATCTTGCTGTGTGTTCATTTAACTGTGCAGAATGACTGCGTGACTGCAGACCCGAACCATTGCTACTGCCATCAAATTCAAGTGTTTCCTGGATGGACATTTTGTTCTGGGCTGAGATCCAAAACACTCGTGCTGTCTTATCTCCAGCTCTAGTTGCCTTGCATTTTTTTTCTCACCACATTGTTGCAGCTTGTCCAGTAATGTGTCATATTGGTGAAGTTTTCATTCAAAGGGTTGCACTGTGAGAATGCTCTTGCTATGTTGAGATTTTTCTTCTATTGTGCGGTGCTTTTAAACCTAATTTGTGCATCTGAACTATTATTAAGTATATCAGTGACTTGTTTGGTGCTATGTCAAGAGTGTAGGTTTTTTTTTTTCTGCAGCTCTCATTTCTTTTCCATTTCCTCTTCAATGCTGTGCCATATCAATGAAGCTTCAGGACTATGAATAAAGCCTTAGCACTCAAAGGGTCATATAGCAGGTTCCTTAATACCAGTGTTGCTATGGTACTTTTGCGATGCCTATAACTGCCTTCTTTATTGCTAAATGCCTTTTGAATGAATTCTTCTGAAGTGCTATGGGATGGGGTAGTTAAGTACTCTGCTTTAATATTTTTTTCGCCAGATCTTGTTTATTATTTTTCACAGCTTCATAAGCTCAGGGATCTGTTAAATCTGTGCAGTTTGCAGGCCGCTATGATGCTACTGGTAAAGGATGCTACTAAAAAAACTCTTCTTCGTTGTGAAGTTCTTTTGGATGTCATGAATATTAAGTGTGTACTGTCATATGTGCCAGTGATAATGTTGTCCTTGCTGAGGGCTCAGATATTTACTTCCTGAGTTTCCTTAATTTATTTTTTCATCCTCAATGGTTAGCTATTTGTACAGTCATGTGTCACTTGTGTGCCCAGGCAACTGTGGACATTACCAGAGCATTAAATTGGGCACATGCTGGGTCCCTCTCACACTGCTTGTTACATTGTCTTTCCATTAAGATTGCCTCTTTTGACAAAAAATGGCTGCTCCAGTCAGTGCAGTCTCAACATATGGCTGAAAACATTTGGCCTAGATTGTGTACTGATATCTGTGAGTTTCACTGGGTTTACTGTTCTGGTGCGGTTTCTCACCTGAGTTACGGGCTTTTACCAAGTGGTGTCAGATCACCGCACATAATTCTTACCAAGCTACTCGTGTCTCTTGTGGTAACAATTGCAACAGTAACTTTGTTTCATGTTTGTTCTTAGCTTGTATAAAGCTCCGTACTAAAGGATTCTTGGCCAGTACTATATGATGTTGCCAGTTTGACTGGGCTGGCTGTTCTGGTACTTTTTCTTTTCTCACCAGAGTTTCAGGTACTGAGCAAGTGCTGCCTAATGATCATACATAATTATTTCATCGAATCTAGTCTTATCTTTTACAGTCACTGATGTGTCAATAACCATGTGTATTCTATGTTTGTTCCTAGATCTCCAAAAAGTGTCCTTGACTTTTAGTTCCTACTCAAGAGTTGTGATTTTAGGTTGCAAAATCATTGCAACAATCTAGTCTTATCTTTTCTAGTTAGCGTTGAATAAGTAACTATGTGTATTTTGTTTTTCCTAAATCCCTGAAAAATATTTTCAGCTTTTAGTTCCCAAAAAAACTAAACCCCATTTATGAGACACTGCTGCTGCAGCCAGTGGCGCTTCTCCGTTGAGCAAAGTTATTTCATTCATTCATGCCTGCATTAATAGTTCAAATGATTAAATTAATGCTGTAGATAAAGCAGCTCATATCTTTTTACTAAGACCTCATTACTTCCCAGTGGTTTTTCCCAATTGGAAATTTTCCAGTCATGCATCTTTAACCAACTGGAACATCGAGTTGAACCTTCCTGCTGGCTCACTTGCAATATGCTACGGACTGTTCATTTGAAGCAAGGCACTAGCTCTTTTACATGGCTAGCAGTCTAGCCATTTGGTAATAGAGGAATCAACTTTGCCTTTACACAATTTGACCATTAGTTTGGAACACAGCTAGGGGACCAACTGGGCAGTCGAACCAAAAGTGATGAAACCAATGGAGTCCTGGAACCAGTTGGATAATTCAGTTTAAATGGCAGAGCAAACTGGACGCCATTTGGAAGCTGAGGGACCAAATTGGACTGGTCATTTGGAATGAGGGATACCAATTGCACTCCCCCATTAGATTACTGAGTCCAGCTGAAAGTTAAGAAACCAGTCGGACTCCCCAATTGGATTTCTGAGTCCAATTGGAATTAGGGAAACCAGTTGGATTCCCCAATTCGTTTCCCTGAGTTCAATTGGGTTCATTTGCCTTCCAATTGAGTCCAATGATTTTTTTTTTACTGGGAAATGCCGAAGTAGCAACTACAATTGCAGTGAAGCGTACCTCCAAAGGACCTTGTTCCACAGCGTCACCTTATCTCGGTTTCTGAAAACAAGCCTGGACAGGAGCTGTATTTTAAAACTCTACGCATGATCAGGTCCTTGAAAATGAAGTGCCTGGCCATCCAAAGCATTCAGGATACGTGTGACATATGTTGCGCGTGGTGGCACGTACCGAGCTCGACTCATTCTATAGTCGAATACAACTTAAGTCTGCAGTGAAGCTCCGCCTATATTCGGGACCGCCGCACAGAATTCCTCCACGACCAAAAAGTAGTCCATTGTTAAAGCTTTTCTCTTCACTTAAACAAGAAGTTAATGAGAAGAAATAAATTAGAACGTCTAGAATTTTGATACCTGGCTTGTCACAGGTTAAAAAACTGATTTCGTTTACCGTTGGAGTTAGGCAGCAAACTAATACAGGATGCCGTGGACCGGGGCCCAGTGTTAAAAAATGGCCACAATGAGTCGGTGGAGTGAAGTTTCAACAGAGTGCAGAAGTAACTCCACGTATGGTTGCTATTGGCGCAGTATGCAATGGCAACGAGTAAACCATCGCATGTACAAGTTAAGCTTCTGATGCAAATCATCTGAAATTCAGGTTTGCTCTCGATCACGCTGGAAGGTCACAACTGACAGACGGTTCTCAATCAACTATACCTTGTGCACAGACCAAAGTTTTCTGCGTCATTAATAGTTAATTGAGGTCGTCTACATGGTCCGGATATTGTTTCTTTATATTTAAACGTGCCCACTCCAACCATGCGCCCGCACAAACCATAGAGGGAAGATGCACGATGCCGCAAGCTGCATTGGTGGCGGCATCAACAATCGCACACATTTCGTCTGTCAATAGCTGTGCCCATGGAGGAAGGAAAACTCCTCAATCTGTTGCTTACATATTCGTTTTTGTGTGTTTCAGTCTGTGAGAAGACGAAGCTTTGCAGAAGGAAATCTATGTGCCTGCAGAGCAAGGATAACTGTATGCCACCCGGTGAATGTCACTTTTGCAGCGTGTGCATGTGAAGACATGGTCCGTCTGTGCGTGTGCCCAAATGCCACTGCGCAGACACGAAAGATTGTAGCTTGTTGACACCTCTACCAGTAACATGAAAGCCGCAGAAGTGCATAACCACAATATAGACAAGTTTGCTTCAATGAAACCTGCCGCAGTTATTCCTTTGAACCTGCTACTTCAACACTTGCATCTGTGTAAGGAGCCAGCGCCACACTGCGGCTACAGAAGACGCAGAGGGTGGCGGAGAAAGAAGAAAAAAAGGAAGTGATACGTGGAAGAGCAGAACGTGCTGGGGAGAGAAGACGAAGAGCGCGGTCGGCGACGGACGTGGACGAGTTCTGCTCGCTCCCCGAGTTCCCAGGCTTGGGCCTCAGCTGCAGATGTCCAGGCCACCAGGCCTGGACAGCAGTCGTCGAGAACCTCAGCCACCAGACCCAGGCGCCACTCTCCCCTCCTGTCTGACAGCTTCTCAACATGGGCCGCCTCTGGCATATCCGTGGCGTACCTGGGCTACCTGACCTGGGGTCCGTGCCTGGAGCCCACAGACATTGACTATTTCCTGCGGTAGCACTGAGGTCGCCGTGGACAACGCCGTCGACCGTGCGTCAACACTGGGACGCTGACACCGGCCTAAAGACTGCCCCGACGCCCAGCCACACCTTCTTGCTCGACGCGCTAGGCTCATCACTGGGACGCTAAAGAAACTTAAGTGTGCCTTTCCTTTTTGACTCTCTCCCAGACCTTTTGCGAGTGCTTTGTTTTGTCTTCCCTGTTTTTTTTTCTTTTGTTGGTTCTTTTCATCTCAGTACTTAAATTAGAGTTTCCTTTCCTCCAAATGCTGCCTCAATTATTTCTTACCTTTAATGCATGAATTTTAACGCGTAAATTTAGCCTGCAATCTTTCCCCTCCCAAATTTTGGCGCCCGTGACAAGACGAGGCCGGCTGTTATCGCTTTGGTATCGTTTTTTTTAGGCACAATGAGCGCGTCCGAGCTTCTGGCGGCAAGAGAGTGCATGGGGCTCCAAGGTGCAGAGTTGCGCGCTTGGGTAGAGTAAAGGTGCACTGAAGAGGAATCTGAACTCGTCTTTTTGCCACGGGAACTCAATCTACACGTTCCGAACATTCTTAGAAACTTCGACGTATTGCCCTCTGTGGCCGATTTCTCTAATTAAATCGAATTAATGTCTGGCTCCAGCCTTTTTTTTTAATTCTCCCCCGTATGGTGGTCGGAGTCGACCAACACGTGGAGTGCCTTTCACCCAGTCCCGTGGCGGCTTGCCGCTCTGCCATTGGGGGAGTAATACGTAGTAATCCGTAGAAGCAAATAGTCCGCGCGTATATTTATTTCTGCGGGCTTATTTTGCGGCTATATTATCTGCGAATGAAACTATTTATTCACGAAAACCTAAAAAACAACATAAAGCGAAAGCAAAGCCTCCAAGCTGGCTGAAAGGCACTCCACATGTTGGTCGACTCCGCCCACCATACGAGGGAGAATTCAAAAAGAAAGGCGGTAGCCAGATGTTAATTCGATTTAATTAGGGAAATCAGCCACACTGTGCAATAAGTCGAAGTTTCTAAGAATGCTCGGAATGTGTAGATCGAGTTCCCACGGCAAAAAGGCGAGTTCAGATTCCTCTTCAGTGCACCTTTAAGAGATCGCGGGATGAGAGAGCCGCTGAGCGTAAAGCTTCCAAACAACTTTTGGAGGAAGAGTCACAGAAATTTACAGTTATGAGTGAGGCTTATGGAGGGCGGGGAGCGACTTGCCGCTGTTGAACCAAATGTTCCCAGGGCCGAACCGTCTGTGCTCATCAACCCTCATGGGCTCATTCCCGTTTTCGACGAAGGTCGTGATGATCTTGACGCATACCTCAAGCGATTTGAGCACGTAGCCACTGATCAGGGTTGGCCGAAAGACAACTGGGCCACGGCGTTGAACCTATACTTGGGAGGAGAAGCTCTTCGTGTTTTCAGAAGATTTGGGAGATTATCGCCGGAAGACTCTGGATTACACAAAAGCTAAGCTAGCGCTTTTGCAATGATTCTGTTTCACGGCAGAGGGGTACCGCGAAAAATTTCGCCATAGTAAGCCCCACGACGGCGCCGGTAGGCAAGTAAGTACTCTACGAGACTATTTAGTTTTTTCGATTGTTGGGTCGAAATGAGAGGACAAGGCAAAACGTTCGAGGAGGTTCGTGACATGATTGTTGCCAAAGAATGTTTGAACAACTGCCACGCGAGGCTTACGATATCCATTCGTGAGCGCAACTGCAAAACAGTCGACGAGATCGTGGTTGCCGCGGATCATTTTGGAGGCCCAGCGGCAAACTAACTTGTTAACTTTCAAAGATAAGTTGGAACCAAACATCCCGAAGACGAAGGACGGTACTACAGGATCCAGATCACAAGTGTGATGCTTTCTGTGCGATAAGGCGGGACACAAAGCATCGAACTGCCGGACGCAGCCGAAACAACCGTACTGCACATTCTGTCGCAAGCAAGGTCATGGTCTTGTAGCCGCAAGAATGCAGGAGATTACGAGGCGTCAGCTTGTTGTATGCATCCTGCCATTCCTCCGGTTGAAGTGTGGCCTCATCTCACCAGTGTGGATGCAGCTTACCGGCCAACTGTTTTCAGTGTCAGCATGCCTGTGCAGCAAGGCGAGCTGTTCGGGCAGCCGGTTTCTGTTTTGAGGGATACTGGTACCAACAGTATCGTGGTGCATAAGGACCTGTTTCCCGAAGCGGCTTTTACTGGTAACAGAGCTACTCTTCTCCTGGCAGATGGCAGAAGTTTGGAGGTCCCAAAGGCGGAGGTGCTGATCTCGTCGCCATATTTATCTGGCAAGTCCATCGCTCGGTGCTTGAAAACTCCACTGTACGACGTCATCATTGGGAATGTACCAGGTGCCTAGGACCCATTTTCCATCAAATGGACGGTGCCACCGAGACATCTGACTGTCCCGAATGGGATAGGAGAGACTGAAGGCTCTGCCGTGCTGGGGACGGCGAAGGTTCCTATGGCATGCAGGGACGTGAGGGGAAAATTTGTGAGGGGAAAGATTGCAGGCTAAATTTACGCGTTAAAATTCATGCATTAAAGGTAATAAATAAACGAGGCGGCATTTGGAGGAAAGGAAACTCTAATTTAAGTACTGAGATGAAAAGAAAGAACAAAAGGAAAAAAAAAACGGAAGACAAAACAAAGCACTCGCGAAAGGTCTGGGAGAGAGTCAAAAAGGAAAGGCACACTTAAGTTTCTTTTGCGTCCCAGTGATGAGCCTGGTGCATCAAGCGAGGAGGTGTGGCTGGGCATCGGGGCAATCTTTAGGCCAGTGTCAGCGTCCCACTGTTGACGCACAGTCGACGGCGTTGTCCACGGCGGCCTCAACGCTGCCGCAGGAAATAGTCAATGTCTGTGGGCTCCGGGCACAGCCCCCAGGTCAGGTAGCCCAGGTACGCCACGGAGATGCCAGAGGCGGCCCGTGTTGAGAAGCTGTCAGACAGGAGGGGAGAGTGGCGCCTGGGTCTGGTGGCTGAGGCTCTCGACGCCGGCTGTCCAGGTCTGGTGGCCCGGATGTCTGCGGCTGAGGCCCAAGCCTGGGAGCTCGGGGAGCCAGCAGAACTTGTTGTTGTTGTTGTTGTTGTTGCCTTGGTGGCATGGCACATACCCACGGTGGGGGATTGGCCAGGGTTCAGTGAGGAGAGCCCAAAGAAGGCAAATTGGTGCCAAGCTAATAGATTACCTTTTGGTGCCAAGATAATGATTAACTCGTCCGCGTCCGTCGCTGACCCCACTCTTCCTCTTCTCCCCCCAGCACGCTCTGTTCTGCCACATATCATTTCCTTTTTGTCTTCTTCCTCCGCCACCCCATGCATCTTCTGTCGCCGCAGTGTGGCGCTGGCTCCTTACAATCTGTGGGAAAATGGACACATTAGGCTGTAAAGTTGTAATTGGCGTTAATTTATGTATATTCATTAGGTGTGTGGCTCCAGCCATGCCCATCTCACTGACTGGGTCGCCAGTGAGCTTTCCATGTCTTATTTTTCTTGTAGCAGGCTTTAGCAAATAGAGCACATATGTGGAGATTGCGCCATTTGCATTTCTTCTTGGTTGTCTGCGTTCTTCTGTGTTCGTAATCACATAGTAAATGCAACAATTAGTTCTTTTGCAGTCTATAGCATTGTCGTGAAAAGGGTGATGCTCTAAGAATTCTGTGGTGATTTGTGTGATAACGGTTCATGGTGCATTAATTATGTTGACTTGTGGAAGCTGGTGAATCATATCTCAATGGCGGTACCTCTAGCCAGGAGTTTAGGCCGAAAACTGGTGCAAAGAGCTTCATTACGGAATATCGCCAGGCTTTTTTTGCATATAGAAGTCGTCCCCTTCTCCATGTTTGCATGGCATACAAGAAAAAAAATTCTTTTTTTGCGTCACAGTGCCACTAAGAGGAATGAAAAATGCATGCTAGTCTTCGATTGTGCTAAATGGTCTACTTTCAAATTGCTTTTTTTGTTGGGCCTGTTTTCTTTGCTCTTGTTTTGCAGGCGTTGGACTGAGTACCCGTAAGCAAAGGAAGAGCATTCCAGAGGACGAACTGCAGCCAGTCTATGCCAACCCATAGCATGATACTCCTGTCCTGTAAAATATGTATTCGGGGGTGTCTTGTACCACGCACCAAGAGATCTCTCCTAGATAAATAGATAACTGTTGGCATCCCATTTGTATCAGGTCTGTGGCGAGTGCCACCTCGCCTAATGAGTTAAAGTTGTTCATTGTTTTATTTTTCTACTGGCCATTCCTATTTGTAAGCTCTGGATGCTGTTCTGTTTATTTTTTCCTATTCAAGTGTATCTTTTGTATTCTACTCATTATTCCTTTGATTTCTGTGATGTGTTGTGCAGTTTTTTTATTCTGATGTTTCTTGGAGTCTGAGGGCACATTAGCCATTGTGTGCTTTTGTGAGTTCCTTGGAAGTAACATACTAGCTTCTCTAGGGTGACATCTTGTCCTGCCTTTCTTAGTTGTGACAATGCCTCTTCTTCTTGCCATACTTTTATTTATATCATATGTGCTTTTTATTTGTTATTTGGCATCATATTTTTCTGGGAAGTTTCAGATGAAAAGACTGTATAAAAGTAAGCCAGGAGTCATTTTTGCAGCAAAGTTGGATATTCGGCTTGAAATCACTACTGAAGCATTCTTTTCTTTTTTGAGCAAGTTCGATGTTTGGTAGTGCATGTATTTCTCCCATCGCGAATTGAAAATACTTTATTGATTTTGTATTGGCTGGCTGTAATCCATGAATATTACCATATTTTTATGTTTGATCATACCTGGAATCGGAAGGCATCTCTTCCTGACCTACGTACTGTGTTGCTACGTATCACGACGGCGACCATTATTCAACAGCCACAAACATAGTCACGTGGCGTCAGAAGTAAAAATTTTTTGGTAGCAAGGCATAACGTCGCAGTATAAGCTGGCAGTTGGTCAATGCCATGGTATAGAAAACCTTAATGTTGTCCTTGGTTGCGACAGTAAATCGTTCCTCCTCTCTGCTGTCGGCAACAAAGGAGGCAGAAAAATCTAAGCGTGCACTGTCATTGCAAAAACACAGATCATAATGTGAGCCTGAGGCCGGACTCGCACACGACTTGCGTCACGATCTGAATTTGAGTCTGTATACAACTCGCTCACCAGCCAGATAATCATCTGAATATGAGCCTAAGTATCTCTCCTCATGATCCAGTCCGTTGGTCTAGGACTGCATTATATGTATTCAATACACAAAGCATTTAAACAATGCTGGTGAGGCCTTGGAGACTTTTTATGCTGCTGCGCTTTGTTTTAAAATTGCAGGCATGAGAAGCAGTATTAGGAGGATGCAGAGTACATGCTCGAGGAAGAACCTTTCAATACAACCTACTGCTACGAACATATGCAGAACCTTGCCTTCACTTAAGTGTGTGTGCAAAATTGGGTGCATAAGGACCCATCAGTCTTTGCCAAGCAAACTATCCGGACCAGCTGTGCTAAAAATACCACAAGTGGCATTTCACTTCAGCTGGTAGAAAACATCAGTTTCAAAAATTTATACTCTCTCTTTACTGCACATTGTCGTTGCACTTCTTTTTCTCTATCCATATCCTTTTACATTTTAGGCTTGCAGAACAAAGATTACAGTGTGTGTAGTCAGGCGTGGATTTTGCGCATTGCCATTTACACAAAAGCACAGACCCGCTGCTTGTGGCATTTGTGTTTGTTTTTTAATAACGCTTATTTGTTTTCCATTGTTTTGCAGGCCGTAACCGATAAGCCACTGTGTACAAGATTCCAGAGGAAGGAACCTTCAATACCGCGCCTGCCAGCCTTCCAGGACGGCATATATAATGTTGAGCTAGAAAATTGCATGTGCAATGATCTCAGTGCACTGTGTCTGTGTAAAAAGTGAGGTGGAAGTATTTTTAATGATTTTGCTTGAATGACAGTGATTCAAATGATAAGGAAAATGGGGACTGGCCTCAAAACAAAAATTTATTTTGTGAACTCAATTCAAAAAAATTCTTGTTACTTTCACAGGAATGGCATTATTCTTGGGATGGAGAGGGAAGGAGGGAATAAAAATAGGCACCAAGATCTTTCTTCTTCTTAGCTCAAGAGTTGTGTAGCAGAACTCATTGGCGTGCAGTGGTTGAACATTTTAAATTAAGCTCTCAATGAGATTCCCATTTCAGTCGGGGTACTAACGGAACACACATAATGGAACCACATAAAGCAATCAAGTGAAGCCTGCAGCGTGTGTACTCTTGTGGTAGACGTTTAGAGTCGTATAATTTGGTCACTCAGAGGCTGAATGGCTGTGGGGGTTATAACATTTAGGGGATGTTGCATATTTTTGTAAGAAAGCCTGTGCCGGTGTCAGTCGGACATTGCATATCGCTTTTTGTACAGTAACCTTGGGACATGGAGAATTGAAAAAAATACCACATGAAAACTTCACGTGTCACATCGCATGAAAGCTAAAAATGCAATTATGCGGGTACTTCTATGATCGTTCTGTTATGATGAAATGTTTTTTTTTTCATTTATATGATATTCTTTTATTTTTCGATCAAAGCAGAAACATCAAGGTTGGAAATTGCACGCATTGAAACTTTTATCGTTTTGTACACCTATGTTCGACACATCAATCTTTATCCCGATTTTTGTGCTTTATCACCTTGAATCTATGAATGCTTGCTTATATGTAATTCAGTGTAACTCCACCACTTTCCACTCCTGGTTGGGGCATTGTGAAGACTGTAGTTCTGCAAAACCTGTGCTGTATTGTGTGGTGAATTTTATATTCTATTGTACTTGCCGCTGTTTGCTGGTTTTTTGGCGTCCTTTTGGCTTTGCTGAAGAGTACACTATGATTCCTTGTGGTTGGTCACATGTGACTGCCCTCATATTGTCTTTGCACATAACATTACTGACTCTGTCCAAACTATATTCATTGCTGTGTTAATATAGCCTGCATTCTGACAGCTTTCATTTCGTTTTGAGGCCTTTTTAAGAGCAGGTTACATTGGGCTGTATGTTGTGTGCCATGACAATGTTTGTTTTAGTTTTATAACAATACTGAATGTTGATCTACACACCTGGAATTCATAGTTTATAGATTTCATTTCATGGTGGTGGTATGTGCTTTTATTTGTCTTTGAGGTGGAAATTGTTTTGTTATGATGCGATGCCATTTAAAAAACTTGGCCTATGCTTTTTTTTTAATCTGTGTGCTCTAGTGGAGCTATACACTGTTGCTCAATGCAGCACTAGTTTTACCAGATGTACTGATCCCCAGTGTTCGTTTTTAGTTTTGCCCAAATGGTTCCCTTGCGTCACAAAGTCTCCGTAAATTGAGTATAGTGCTGCTGTGATTTCTGCTCAGAATAATGCAACAACTGATCACAAGTCGCACTTTTATTCGCTGTTTTTTCGCCACATTCACTATCCCTGCATAGTAGCCTAGAGATTGGAGTGTGCATCTCGCATGTTGGATGTGTCGAGTTGGATTCCCTGTGCCACTGGGTACCCACCAGTGGTACTAGATGCAAGTTTTTGCCCTGGCATCTGCTGGATGGAATGCCTGGAAATTAATCTTAGACCCCCCCCCCCTCTTGTGTTAACGAAAGTGCCTTGTGCCATGGTGCGCTTTGACCAAAGCTGCCCTTGCGTCATACATATTCATCATTGTCATCATCAAATCTCACTCTCGTTGCTTTCCAATGAGCTCACCTCATCAGCATGTTCTCAGGGATGGACTTCTTCTGTGCCGTCCATGGTGTTAGGGAAAGCTGGTCATCTGAAACCCCTTTCAGAGCAGTGTATTAAGAAACTCAATCACGAGAGTGTCTTCCTTTTTTTCCCCCCTGATTTCTCGTCCTAAAATTTTAGATACGGGTGTTACATAAGTAAATATGGTATACTTTTAGTGCACTTAAGACAGAGTAGTGTACAGTTTCAGATGTGCTTCTACTCTATTAATTGCACTCTTGGAAACTGTGGAGGCATGTTGGGCATATTGGCAGCATTTGTGGGCAGCTGTAAGCTATGCTTTTGTACTAGTAGCTATGCTCTGAAAGTTTTTGTTTTCTGTGCGCAGTCCAACGGGTATACAAGGTTAATTAAAAAATGAGTGCTCGGTCAATGTGTTATGTTATTAAGAACAACTGACTCTTGTTCTTAAGCCTGTTTAGACAGACCTGTACTGCCCTTCCCCTGAAGCCAGAAATCGTGCATGTTCATTCGTGAATGCAATGGCTTACTCATTTCCAACAGGTCTATAAATTTGTAGGCAATTGTCAGTTTTTCATCAGCATAAGCATAGTAGTCGTCTGCATGCAGAAAAAAAAGTCCGGAGTGTTTGCTCTGGAACCCACTTCATTTCAAGCTTGCCCTACTGTGTTTACACAATCTGGAAGGGCTGTTTTACAAGTGTGTATTACATATTCGCCACCTCATGCAGAGAACACCAGGTCAGCTTTTGCATGCGTAATCTTCTGTCTTAATGGATACAATCTGGCTTTCCAATGCAGGTTTGAGCTCCAGGGATCACAAACATGGTGGACCTTTATCGCAGATCTCACCAGGTTAGAATCTGCAGTTTTTCTCCATATATGCTTGAAGGTTGTCCTTCAAAGAGCAATCTGTAGGATACAGAAGCTTTCATATATGCTTTAATGAAGGTTGTCTTTCAAAGAACAGTGTTTAGGATACGGAAGTTTAATTTATTGAGCTATGGTGGCATCTGCCTTCGATATTCTGGAAAGATGTTTTACATGATATGTGAACTATGCTCACTGAACTGACTCCGCTTTGAGTTCTGTTCATTGATGCAAGAAAATGTACAAGGAACCAAGGCTTCCCCAGGCTTTTGGCCTTTAGCCTCGCCTTCCTTAGACCAAATAAAACCAAAAAATTCCATATTGCTTTGGGCTCAGCGTAGCTGATTGCCACTTGTTTAGTTAATAACCCTTTCCAGTCTAGTGTGCTTTCCACAGTAACTACTACACCAGTCAGCATTCTTTTGGTCCTTCTACCCCCCCCCCCCCCCCCCCCCGTCGATGAAAGGGACTGCCACGTCAAGATTTGGTTAACTTGTTTAGAGTGTGGTACCTTGTTGGTAGAGGCCAAGCTTCCTCTTGCCAGTCTTGCAAGAAAAAACATCGTCACCCTTCTGCCTCCTTTAAATATTATCTCATTCCATGCAGCGCGCAGTCCTTGTTGAAGGGGGCATATAGTTGTCTTCTTAACTAAAGTCATCTTTTTTTCTACAAAGTCATTAGACAACTTTCAATAACATTCACCTTCTGGAATGGAACTCGTACCATGATTTTTTGGCACCATTTAAGGAATTTAAAACCATGTGATCAAAAAAAATAATTTTGCATCACTGTAGGGAGCTATTCTTGGAAGGAACGACAAATAATTAATTTGTGGGCTGCAGTAATTCCAACCAGATGGTGTGAAATTTTTCCTACAGAAATAGCACGTAAAACGGTGTCGGGCCATGCCCTCAACAGAACGGACGTGCAATTTTCCGCTGCTAGGCACTGTGTCGCAGACAACTGGAATGGGTTAAAGGTGCACTAAAGAGAAATCTGTACTCGTCTTTTTACCACGGGAACTTGATCTACGTGTTCCAAGCATTCTTAGAAACTTCGAATATTTGTCTTGTGTGGCCGATTTCCTTAATGAATTTAATGTCCGGCTCCCGCATATTTTTGAACTCACTGCTGAGTGTAGGAGGAGTCAGCTAACCCTTCAGCCAATCCCATGGTGGCTTGCCGCTCTGTCATCAGTGGAGTGATATGTAGCGATCGGCAAAAGCAGAGTCCACGTGTATTTTTATTTCCATGGGCCTAATTTCCAGCTATGTAGTCTCTGACTGGATCTCTTTATTCACGGAAACCTAAACAACAAAATAAAAGCGAAAATCAAGCCACCTTTCGAGTGCTGAAAGGCGCTCCACGTGTTAGTTGAGACCTCCTACCTTCATCGGCGACTAAAGGCAGGAGCAGGGATGTTTAATCCCATTTAAATTAGAGAAATTGGCCGCACAGGACAATATTTCAAAGTTTTTAAGATTGCTCAGGGCGTGTAGATGAAGCTTCCTTAGTAAAGATACGAGTTCAGATTCCTCTCTAGTGCACCTTGAAGCCCACTTGGGTGGACTTTGGTGTGTCTGTCATGATGCCTGTAATGTAAGTGCTAATGTAAGTGCTAGGGTCAAATGCAGCAACTTTCTATGAATTACAAAGGCTGCCATATTTTTTTAGTAGCGATAATATTTCTTGGAGCCTAAATGCTTTTTTTTACCTGCATGCAGAATTTATTGTAGGGATATCTTCTTTCAGGCCTGAGTTCTCGCTAAGGATGATCTGTTGAATATAAAACTTTTGATAGGCATCCACAGCTTTTGATGAGTGTGTCTATTGCATTCAACTTTTATTCCTAATTCCAAGTGAGCTGTTGATTGTTGGTTCATGCATTTTATTTAAAGTACTCTACCTGTGCTACGCAGGTTCAGTCGTCACACAGAGTGACAATGGCGCACCTGCTGCGCAAGATTCAACCAGTGAAAGGCACCCTGCGAGCCACTGCATGGAATCTACTCCTTCTGGCATGGGTAACCACTGTGGTAAATGCCCAGGAAATAAGCTCCACAAATGCACCCAATGCAACAAGGGATTCAGAAGAAGATACCAGCTAGTGCGGCATCTCAGAGTCCATACTGGCGACCGTCCATACCATTGTAACGACTGTGGTAGCAGCTTTGCCCTAAAGGGCACTCTGAAGCAACACCAGAGCATTCACACAGGCGACCGCCCATACCCTTGTGACATCTGTGGAAGCAGCTTTGCATCAAAAAATCACCTGGTGCTACACCAGCGCACTCACACTGGTGAACGTCCTTACCGTTGCGCCCACTGTGATAGGAGCTTTGCACAGAGTAGCAGCTTAGTGCGACATCAGCGCACGCACACAGGAGAGCGTCCCTACCATTGTGACCACTGTGGTAGAAGCTTTGCAGACAGGGGTGTCCTGGTGGCACACATCCGTACTCACACGGGTGAAAAGCCTTTTCAGTGCCAGCTGTGCCCCATGACTTTTGCGGTACGCGCAGTCCTTTTGCGTCATGTTAGATCCCATAAGGGCGAAAAGCCCTTCCAATGTGACTTATGTAAAAAAAAATTCAGTGACAAGAGAAACATGATAAGCCACAGAAAGGCGCATCACAAAGAATAGCAATGGTTCGTGATGGCCGTAGTCAGTACTTTTGCTAAATACCTACCATTTTGTATGCAAGCTAACGAGATTAAGTTTTTGGGGAATGATTTATTTTTTGTGTTCAAATGCTTATCCGCACAATACTTGGCCGTTCTCTTATGATTCATGTACAGGTACCCCAAAAGGAATACGGAGCATGCGAGCGCTGGCCGAAATGGAAAAAACTGCATGCCAGTGCGCTCTATTAGCAGATGCGCAGCAAAGAGCGAAGGGGCGTCGGCACATCCTACTGACCCATCTCGATAACTTGATGCTCGCGTAATCGCCGCCACTAGTGAGGTTGCACTGCTACCATCAGGGCTCGCCAGAGGGACTTTCAATACATCATGCAAGCGTTTGTTGTTTGTCCGCGCCGTGTAGAAAGTGGCGTTCGGCAGGTTGCACTTTTTGCTTTTTCAGGAATACCACCATATTCAGCCTGCGAGACTGCCGTGGCTCGCTCTCCGCTTCGCGGTGCGTTTGTGACAGTGAAAACTGAGCAAACTTCACGAACGACACAAAAAGGGAAGACAAGACACAGACGCTGATATAACGTCTTACCCTGATCGTCTTCCCTTTCTGCATTCGTCATGAAGTTCGCGGTGCTTTTATCGTGATGAACAAGCTCATGATGTGTTCGTCGAGTTAGTGCGCGAGCTATAGATGCTTCGTCCGTCGGTTTTGCAAGTGTGATCAACTTTTTCTTGGTTCAAGGAAGTGCATGAAAAAAGAACATTCATGTGTTGCCTTCGTTGTTTTCATTATAAATACAGGGGCTCAACAGTATAGCAACTAAACTAATTAAGGATCGCTTCCCTTGCCCCAAATTTGGCTTCTTACAATGGAGCAAAAAAGAAAAACAAAAAACGAGCTTGTCTCTAATTTAGTCCTCCCCTATCGGCTATATTTTGCAAACATGCAAAGGAGAAAAGGGCAACAGGGTGGAGGGGATTAAAAAAAACAACTTCCAAAGGCACTTTTCATGCAAACTTAAAGTTTAATGACGGGTGAAGCTCCCGCTGATGTTAATGACATCGACCATGTGTCGAGGAAGGGGCTCGTATAATGAGTCGACGTATCTGGGTTACTCTCGAAGGTTGTCCAGTGTAAGAAAGTGAATTTGTGTGGAAGAAAATGGTCTTGAATTATTAGCCCACTTGCTATGCCGTTGAGCACCTATTTTTATCAAAGACAGCACATGCATGCTATTGTTTTTGTTTTTTTGTTTCTCATGTGTTCCCTAGAGCGAAGCAAAGTTGTCACCGCATTTGCCAAAATGTTGCTCGAGTGCTTATGCTCGTCAGCGCACAAACTCGCCGCCATGTGTAGCACAAACTGTGTAGCTGCTCCACAGACAAAGATAATGCAGGTCCTGACAAAGCATAAAGCGCCCGGTGCCGATGGCAAACATTTCTGCACGGCCCAGACGAACAACACATGATGAGGTATTGAAAGCACCCCTGGCGGGCAGGGATGGTAGCAGGCGATAACATGAGCATCAAGTTATCGAGATGGGTCAGCCGGATGTGCCGACGCCCCTTCGTTCTTTGCCGCGCATCTGCTGATAGAGCGCGCTGGCATGCAGTTTTTTCCATTTCTGCCATTGCTCGCGTGCTCCGTATTACTTTTGGGGCACCTGTACATCATGTTTTCCAATAATATCTTTCAAGTCGTGTTTCATGTGTTTCTTGATGCATTGTTTGAGATTACCGGTGGAATTTTTATTTTTTTGAGGTTGTAACGGACATCTGTGTGGGCATTTCTGGTGGCTTATGCATGTTGTGCTTTGTTGCGTGAAACAAAGAGTGAGGGGCAAGCTTGCCGAAAATTGAGCTATTTTTTTTTCTTTCCGAACAATGTTAGTCATATAGTTGAGAAGAACTTCTATTTGGGCTAGATGGTTCATTGTACTCGAGAAAAGAAAAACAGTAGGGCTGAAAAACACACACACAGCTGAAGAACGACGTAGGACAAGCGCTGTGTCCTACCCTGAGTGCTTGTCTTACGTTGTTCTTCAGCTGTGTGTGTGTTTTTCGGCACTACTGTTTTTCCTTCCTCGAATATTAGTCATGGGTGTCTAACAGCTGCAAAGCTCTAAAGAGAGGCTGAATAGCCTTTATTGTAATAAGGAAAGCCAAGGCGCTGGTATATGTTTTTGCTTTTGTGATGTGAAACCAATGTAAATTATTAGCTGACTGGTTACGTGTTACTGCTTGTTGAAGTGAGCACATTTCATTTCATAGTTTTCGCTTGCATTTAGGCTTTCCATATAGATTGATTTTGGGCTTGAGTGTGGCAGGTTTTGTTTGTAATGGTACAATTTTTTCAGCTGCATCATAATTCCTTGGTGATATTGTCTATAATTTTGGTATTGTATTTCTAAAGTGCATTTGATTTTTGGCACTGTTTGCAAGACATTACCAAATATCCAAGTATATATGTACTGCGTGGTTTTTGCTAGGTGTTCAACACAACCAGTCAACTTTTCATAGCTGCTCAACCAGCTGTGGTGTTTCTGTGATTAACGAAATGCTAGTCATATTTCTTATTGTAGTTTTAGTTTTTAATGCTTATTCAAGATTTAATGCTTGTTGCTTACCAGTTAACTTGCTGCAGGTGCATCTAGTTATGAACTTTTAGTCTTGTGTTCCTTCAATATCAATGCCTTTGTTTTACACTTTGTTGTTGATACTAGTCATTTAATCTTAAATGGTCCCGTTTTTGCTTTTTGTGAATGATATATAATGAGTCCTACGTGTTAACTGGTAGGCAGTTCACCTAATCTTGTCTTGGTTCAACTTGGAGCTATTCAGAGTGCAATTTTTGTTTTTCAGCAAGCCTAGAGGCTATGTTCTTGTATTTTTTTGGTGCCAATTTGGCATTCTTATGAACATGTTTCTTATGTACTATGCCTGTGCCTCGTAAATTCTGGCGCATCATAAATCCTGGCTTTCAACCCGACATTTTGCTTTCCAACAGCGACGGCGTCATAATTAGAGAGTGTGAATGTGCTCAGGTTTTCAACGACGCCTTCTCATTAGTATTCACCAAAGAAGACATTAGCTCATTCCCTGACTTAGATATAATCCAAGATATTTGCATGCCTGAAATAGTTATTAATGAAATGGGTGTTTTAGCTTTATTAAACAATCTTAAAATAACTAATAGTTCGGATCACCTCGGTTTCAACAATAAGTTGCTGAAGAACACATCCCAAAGCATGAGTGCTGTGTTGTCCTGTTTGTTTTCACAATCATTTTCACAGGGATTAATTCCTAATGACTGGCGGGTAGCCAAAGTAATACCTATAGCGTTCCTCTCCATTTAAATATCGACCCATCTCGTTAACCAGCACTGTTTGCAAACTCCTTGAACATATCATTCACAGCCAAGTCATCAGCTATCTCGAAGATCATAACAATATTTTCAATTATCAGCACGGTTTTCGCAAGGGACTTTCTTGTGATACTCAATTAGCTGGCTTTATTAATGACTTACAATTATCACTTGACGCAGGCTTTCAGGTCGACGCAGTGTTCCTGGATTACTCAAAAGCTTTCGATCGGGTTCCTCATCAAAGACTTCTACTGAAACTAGCACAGCTTAATATACACCCTAACATGCTTGCTTGGATTAAGGACTTTCTATCATCTAGAACTCAGTTTACCTCTGTTAATAATTCTAACTCTTCCTCTGCTAATATGACATCTGGGGTACCACAAGGAAGCGTGCTAGGGCCTTTGCTTTTTCTAATCTATATTAATGATTTACTTGCCTGTGTAACATCTAGAGTTCGCCTTTTCGCTGATGACTGCGTAATTTACCGTAACATTACTACAGACAGTGACCGCCAATCCCTACAATCTGACCTGAACGCAGTAAGCTCTTGGTGCTCATCATGGTTAATGACATTAAACGTTTCTAAAACTAAACTAATGTCTTTCACTCGCCGTTCAGCTCGCATTCCAACCACTTATATTCTAAATGAAAATACTGTGGAACTAACATCAACATACAAGTACCTTGGGGTGCACCTTCAGTTTGACCTAACATGGCATCACCATATCGACCTCACCCTAGCATCTGCTAACTGCTCACTTGGTTTTCTTAAACGTAGCCTCAGATGCGCCCCTATACACGTTAAAAAACTTGGTTATATAACTCTAATATGCCCTAAAATCGAATATGCTGCGGCCATTTGGGACCCTGTTCAAGCCTACGTTATCATTAACATTGCATCCTTGCAAAACCGTGCTGTTCATTTCATATTTTCAGACTACTCGCCCTTCACAAGCGTTTCAGTATTAAAAAAACGTGCCGAACTGGAAGATTTGTCATATCACCGTAAACTTGCTCGCTTAACCCTTTTCCATAATCTTTATCACCACCCATCCCTTCGCAGTGATTTGTTTCAGTCACCTGATGCTATCTTTCCACGCTGTGATCATTCTTTCAAAGTTAAACGCTTAAACTGTCATTCATCGTCTTATGCCAATTTATTCATTCCCCGTACTATCACTGAATGGAATAGTTTGCCATCAGTCATCGCTACAGAAATTGACAATAAAAAATTTCAAGAGATTCTTTGCTGTGGCGGAAATGTGTAAAAGTTTACTGTTTATGTTAGTGTTCACTTTTTCTTTGTGTGATGCCTTATGTTTTAATTAACATTTTTTGTTACACTTATTTGTTCAAATGTATCGCGATTACTAATGATTGTACCCCCCCCCCTCTGTAATACCCTCTTCTGGAGGGCCTTTAGGCGTAACTTGAATAAATAAATAAGTATTCGCATGGGCATCGCGTTTTCATGTTTGCACTGTGAAATGTTTTATGCCTTTTCCTGAATGATGGTGGTGGTGTGACACTTTTTATTAACAGCCTTTATGTTAGGCGTTCAATGGGTCCTGGGCCAAGGTGACGAGGGCGCGCTGCAGGTTCAGGTCCCGGGAGGCAAGCCATATGGGCCACGGTGGGGCTGGCGAGAAAGGATAGGCAAGGGACTGGAAGGCTACATGGCACTGTGTAAGGCAGTGTTCTATGTCTGCATATGTGTGTGGACAGTTTGGGCTCTGAGGTGTGGAAGTGTCCCAGTACAGGTAAAGTTTGGCTGGTGTACGTAGGAGATTAAACTGTATTCGGCGGAGAATGCGAGCTTCACAGATTGATAAGGATGGGTGTGGTGGTGGTAAATGGTAGTTTACTGGTCATTAGTGGCAGTGGTTTATACCATACTTTTGAAATAATTATGAACTACAAGCACTAGAATATAACTTACCGTCTATTCTTAACAAATTTTAGCTAATGTTACCCTAAATGAGCTTAAAACATACTTTGTTTATTGCTAGGTTGTATGTACCTCTGTAAACTTATTATCACCAAGCATACTGAGTGTTCAATTTGTGGCTTGTGTTCAAGTTTGTACCTGGTGTGGCTGTAGAAATTGACTTATGTACTCATGTTAAACTTGTTACTGGGCCGCCGCAGTGGCTATGGTGCTTGGCTGCTGGCCCGAAAGACGCGGGTTCGATCCCGGCCACGGCGGTTGAATTTCTTTGGAGGAGAAATTCGAGGCCCATGTACTGTGCGATGTCAGTGCACGTTAAAGAACCCCAGGTGGTCGAAATTTCCGGAGCCCTCCACTACGGCGTCTCTCATAGCCTTAGTCGCTTTGGGACATTAAAACCCCATAAACCAACCAAACCAAACCTTAAACTTGTTACTAATATCTCTTCACAATTTCGTGTTGCTTAAATATTATTGTCAAATCACAATCATCCAGATATGTGTGTCTCATCTACTGCCATTATAGTGGTTCCTGGGCCCGGTCAAGCTGTTTTACTAACAGCTTTTAGCCCTGTAACCTCTGCAGGATGTATTTTTTTCTGCAAAAATAAATTGAATTGAATATCTTTATCATTGAACTGGAACTGCAGTTGCAGCGTTCTTCGTTGTGATACTTAGAAATAAAGTGCAATTTCGAATACTCATTTCACTAAAATCTTTGTACTAGTAAAGCATGCACGTGCTTATGCACCAACCATTTGGCATTTTTCAGTACATTTTTTTATGTTAATAGTTTTCAGCACTTGATACAGTGTGCAGTCACATCTAAGAGGATTCTTTTGTAGTATGAAATGAACTGCCAATTTTTACTCAGTATATGTTGATGCCGATATGTATGAAAGCTTCCATACCAAAGAAGGACAATATTTCAAGAACGGCTTCCTCACTGCAGTTACTGCATGTTTAACTCCTCCTGTAGATGGAAGCCAGTTTTTTATTTTCAGATCGAGACAATTTTCCAGAGTACCATGGTTTGTTGTGTGTCAGTGACACGTACAGGACATTTCTTTTTGATCAAGAGGCGCATTGATGCAGTCTGTAGTGTATCAGAAATACTTACTATTGGCCCCTTGGTCAAGAAATTTGCTCATTTCTGAGTATGTAAACTTAATGACTCACATCCCACCGGCTGTCAGTTTGTGCATTTTTCAGGAGAGCAAGCTGCCGGGCTAGTTGGTGAAGCATGTTAAATAGAATAGAAGTGTTCATAGTGCTCTTGAATGTCTCTGTGTCTCTTACTTCGTCCCTTGTCTGTTTTTTTGCGCTGAATTCTATTTAACTTGTGCATTTTTGAATGCCACTGGCAGCAGGTGCGGAAACATTCTCTGTGTGCATGGCATGTTTCAGAGTCTCCTGGAAAGAGCCAGTCAGTTTGTGCATTGTTGAATGCCTCTGGCACTCTTCCAGCAGATAGCAGATGCAGAAACATGCTATATGTGCATGGCATGTTTCCAAGTTGGCTATATGTTGCTGTATGGCTATAGTTACTATATGTGCATGGCATGTTTCCATGGCATGTTTCCAAGTTGCTTCCGGTGGGATGCGAGTCATTAAGTTTACACGCTCAGTAATTAGCTTTCTTGGCCAAGGGGCCAATAGTAAGTAAAGCTGGAAGCCCTTCTTTCCGCGCTTTAGAGAAACATGACGTACCGCTTGCCTCCTCGTAGTTTATGTTGATAATATTATCTAAAAACGTTGAGCTGGGAGTAGCAGACGACGCGCTCATCCTAAAGCGACCACAGCGCCACCGCCTAGACGGCGATCGTGTGGGGCCGCTCTGCTCCTTGGCTCGCCAGCGCAGTTTGCCAACTTCCTTGTCTAGAAACGTTGGTGTGCATGTAACATGCGCTAATGTTAGCGTCACACTATATACAATGTACATAATTCTTGTGTGTGATGCATAGAGTTTCTTACTATTACCTAGAGGGAAAGCTGGCAAGCCGTCTATGGGAGTTTGCATGGAGACCCCACGTGACCACCTCAGCCACCATGGGCGCTCAAAGCATCATGGGGCGGTGAGCTACTTGTTGCGGAACTGTAACTTTTGGCCAAAAAATAATAAAAAAATAAAGCTGTTTGATAGCTACAAACGTCCTAATATTCAATATCTTGTCGAATGATTGCAACAAACGAGCAGAAAAGCATTTAAGTGCAAAGTTTGCCCAAAATAAGAGACGACTCGCTCTCCTATTGGCCAAGTAGTGAACACTATAAAAACTAATATTTCGTCTAGAAACGTACAGTGACACGTACAGAAACGTACAGTTCTCTAGACAGGCGCACTTTTAAAAGTAAATATGTTTTCAAAAAAGATTTTGTTGCTTAAATACTATAAGAGGTTTTTTAATGACATTTCATAAAAGTGAAACCTTTTATTGGCGTCGTGTGTCGTCGCGTTTTCACTACTATGGGTTTTGCACACTGCGTTCGCGCGAAAGTCGTCTGCGCACACACGGACAGCGTTTTTGGAATGAAACATCTTAGTAATGACACTCCGTGTTCCTGAAAAACTACGACTGTTCCACAACAATTAGCTCACTGCCCCATGATGCTTTGGGCGTCCATGGTGGCTGCAGCGCCGCCAGCTTTCCCTCTAGGTAATAGTAAGAAACTCTATGGTGTGATGCATGCATGTGTCATAATTAATTGATTTCCGTGACAACGCGGGCAATATTTACAGTTTCAATTCTCCTGAGAAAATGTTGGCACCATGCCAACCACGCTCAGCGCTGCCCTGCGGTCCTCAAAATCTGTTTTCCGTTTGCACCTGTAGTTTAAGTTAAAGGCACAATCAGAACCAATTTCAAAACCCAGTTGTAACTCTGAAATATCCAATTGCATGCTTCTGATCAAAATTTCCAGTTTTTTTTTTTAACCGGGAAGTTCCAAATAGTCCTGTCCAAATAGTCCTGCCAAGTGGTCCCTGTCCAATAGCCCTGGCTGTTTGGTCCACCTGGGACGTGCTCTCACAGCGGCAAGATTTGATTTGAGTCCGTTTTCCGGCGGCATTATTCCTGCAGCTGTTGTGACAAGGATACACGCAACAATAAATAGTGTTGCACGGTTTATAGGTGTCTTCTTGTCAGGGCGGGAAGCGATTCTTTCTGCGCGAAGACGCTCTCCGGCAAAACAATTCGCTAGGCTGGACCCTCTTCCTTCCAAGCCAAGAAGCCTCCTGCATGGAGCGGACCAAACAAGGAGCAAAAAAAAAAAAAAAAAGGATAATACCACTCGGGCACCCTACAAGAGGTGATCGCCCTTCCAGTCGGGAGCCGCGGGAAAAGGCGTCAGCATGGCTTCGCGCGACTCGGGGGAAAAAACAAACAAAACGGAACTCGCTGGGGCCCTGAGTGCTCCACAAGCGAGAAAACCCGCATATTCAGCCGTCCCATACTTTTTTTTAACTCGTGAGTAAAAGTTTTTTATAGTTTCCTGAGATTTTCTCTTTCAGTTCTCGGCATTTTTGAGTAGCGTTAAAATACACGATGCTCAATAAATGTATTTGCGATACCGGTACTCCGACACTTTCATTTTTGCCAATCGATACCTAATAATTATACAGAAACGCATCGAAAGATAGTATCGAAGATACATATGTACAGTACCTGCAATGCTGCCCATATGCTTACCGGTTACCGTTTCGTATTTTCCCGCTTCAGAAGACATCACATCATTTCAACCAATCGCGAGTTTCCAAAGTCTCCACTTTTCTTGCCGATGATGAGTTTTCGTATCGTTGAGCTATCGAGTGTTTTCGTATTAATGAAACTTTTTTTTGTCTTTGTTTTGCATTTCCGCTCAGGAAATTTTGCAGCCTATCATCTTCACCATCTAAGTTTAAATCCAAAGCAAGCCAAAGCAATCGAATCCTGAAGTCGTAAACAAATTTTCCAGTACACCATGTGGAGGTATCGTGGAGTGTTATTGTGTGGTGTGTGTGGTGCTCAGGAACTGTTTCCCCGTGTACTTGTAAAGGTAATATGAGGAACATTTTTTTTTATTTGCTGCAGTTAAATCTCTCATGTTTTACTGAGTCCGGTTTAGCGTTGTTATTGCCCACTACTCGACTTCACGAGTGCTTAGTTTCCCTTCGAAGAGCTGACATTGGATCAGCAGAAGAAGGGTCCGTGTATTTCGCATCTTTTATCGGCATATGTCATAGCCGTACTTGCGGCGCGTACCTAAGCAGCTGTACGGCGGCTGGCACTCCGATTCCTGTGCTGCTGATTTTCATGCAACAGTAAAATGGCGAGCTGAGCGAGTTGGTACTGTACATGCCAAAACATCGCAGCAACAGGGACGTTTTGCGTCGGTGTAACTGTTCGTGCCAGTTTGCCATAATTTACTGTGTTGGCATTATGGTCTTGTTGTTGAGTGGCGGTGTGGTTCGCTGCGAATCACCGTCGGTCACAGAAGTAACACGCACAACAGCATTGTTCTGCGTGTTAGTTCCCCTTCCTTGTGTTACTTTCGAGCTCACGCCTCGAGAACGTGAGAGATGGAGGCCCGGATTCACTGCGTTTCACCATCCGTGGAGTGTATATACTATATCATATGCAGTTCTTTCTCTCAGCTTGTACGCAGTCATGCGCCTGCGAGTGCTTCATTCTCATGGAGTTGCCCTTCGTGGCGATTTTGACATCAGATGACCGAAACGGCCTTGGTTTTAGAAAAGCAGACAAAAATGTCAAAAATGTCTAGTGCAGCCTGTTTCCTTTTTTTTTTTTTTTGGCTGTTCGTGTTCGCATACAAAATAGCACGCCGAAGCCGTCGTGAGAAAATTAGCACTAAGTTTGCCTTTCTTCTCTGCTCTGTGCATTCACTCCTTAACAGTGCTGCTAAGACACATGGAATCGAGTCATAAGTTACCAAGTCTACAGGCATAGTTAACATAAGGAACTCTACAAAATTATGTCTGATTTTGGCATGATGTGCGTTGATCAGGGAAACTGGTCTTTTGTATTTACTTGAGACTAAGTGACATAATAATAATAATAAGTATGTGCCAGTGTCTGCTAACTTCCACTTGGAAACGAAAATTGAGAAAAGGTTGAGAGTTTGTGATAAGTAAAGCTGACTGAAGTGATAAGGAACAGATGAACATAGTGTGTAGGTAGGGCATGGGATGACAATGAAGTGAACCCATTCGGGTTGATGAGTGGTGTAGTAGAGTGGTGTTGTGCTGTTGCTAAGACACCCTTCCAAGGTGCCTCATGTCATTCTATTCCATAGGGCCTGGGAAGTGGTTGCATGGGAGAAAGCAGCTGAGGCAGCAGTGTTGGTAGGTGGGAGTGCAGACATAATTAGAAAGGCTTCAATGGGACAAGGGTCTGCGGTAGACAGTGCGCTCTAGAAGATGGTCTAGTTGGCCAGAGCACTTGTTGGGGTAGGTGGATAGGCAGCAAGTCATTAAGGATGAAATGCAGATTAGTAATAATGGCAGTAATAATAATAATAATGCATGGCTATGAGGACAGGAAAGGTGCGGTAAGGGTCTCATGATGGACACCCAAACTGCGCCATGAGGGAAGCATGAAGGAAGAGGTGAAGCCAGGGAGGGAGAGTCGCCGAAAGATAAATCCTTAGAGTAATTAAGCCCACTTGGGACTCTTCAGTGCGAACTTACATCACAGAAGAGGTTTTGTGCTCCACCTTCATTGAAACGTGGCCTCATTTTAATGAAGGTGAAGAGTGAAAACCCTTGCGATGATAAAGGCCCAGCATGCTTTATCCCGCGCATCGTGTGCATGGGGAGGTGTAGAGTTTGGAAAAGGCGATTTCCCAGCATCTTCAGGGGTGTGTGTTCTGCCAGCAGTATACGTGAGTCATGGACTGCCTTGCTCCAGCCCTGGATGACTTGCAGGAGGTTAGCCAAGAGAGGACTTGGAAGAGGGGAGCTCTCATGAGCCATGGTGGAGGCACACACTTCCAATGTTGGCATACCGTCAACATGCACACAAATGAGTGTGGGTCCCCGCATGTGCCATTGTGGTGTACCAGAGGGCACGGCATAGGCTTCGGATGAGGAACCGTGAAACACCACTCTCACTATGTTCACACTAACAAAATACGAGCAATCATTTTGGTTCCTGCTTCTATGCAGGCCTCACTACATTCTCTTCACCATTAGCACTCATTTGCTGCTTTCAGCCCAGTTTGGTTCCCTCACATTGTCACAATGGACCTGCACTTGGCATTTGAGATTCACTGGTCATGTGCAGCTGAGAAATTGTTTTTTGAGAGGTGCATTTCAGTGAGATATATTTTTCCAGGCGAGGTTGTTCTGGCTTGTGTGAGAAGTGGTCAAGTAGAAGAGGATTTCAAGAGTGGCTGGGGTTTCATTGCCACTTTTAGCAGCCTACCCACTACTGCACAGTGCAACAGCGTTGGACTGAGGATATTTGTTTCCTTTCGTCGCATTGCATGGGCAGCTCCAGACGCAATATCTTGGGCAGGAATCGGCAAGCCTTTTGTTTTTTGCCAACTGGGTCAAGAAGGGAGAAGGGAATTGATGTGTGAGCAGCTGCTAAGGAAATCAGTACACCTCTATTGTGGAGCTGTGGTGGAAGAGGGCTTTATTCTTGGTAGTGGCAGAGAAATGAATTTTTTTTTTTACCTGTTGAGGGGGCTGTGTAGCATTTTGATATTTGTTTGGTTGCACCGAATTGGATGTTAGAGTTGAAAGTGGGAATGAAAACTTAGACTAAAAAATTTGCCATCCTTGTGCTTTTAATTCTATGGAAAGAAGTAAGATTAAACCTGGGCTTAATTGTATTGTCAATGCCAGATACAACAGCATACAGATTTGTTGACCAAGTATTGTGGTACTAGCTTAAAGGTTTTAGAGGTTTGCATTTGGCAGTGGTCACATTTTCAGTAGCTTGTTTACATTAGCTAATTTTGGTTCATTGTACAAGTTGCATGAATGTGCAGTTGGGATGTCTTTTTGTGTGGCTGCAGAGAATTACTGGCATGAGAACCATCAGAAGGCAACAAGTTGGGTGTGTTTGGGGCCCCTGCCGTTGATGATTTTTAGACATCAAATTAATGGACTTAACAAGTGTAATACAGTGTAGAAGTGGCTTACGAGAATGCAGGTATGCACACGAAACACTAGTCGCGACAGCCGCTGATATGCACTCCTACCAGCTGCCCCCCAGAAGCCCCTGCAATTTATGGAGGCCATCGTCTTTGCCTACTTCTTTTTTTTTCATCTTATTAAGTGTAGAAGCTCAGCTGGATAGGGTAGATAACCTATCCTCTTACCTGCATGGGAATGTAAGCGGTGTGCTGTATATGTGGCCACATATATACAGCGAGTACGCTTGTGGAGACATGGGTGTTCTTTGTTGTTAGCCAGGTGAGCTCTGCAGTGGAGAGCTCTCTTTCTTCTGAAATTCACTGTACAGTGTGGTAACGGTGCAGTCACTTTTTTTTTTATTTTGAACCGTCACGTCATCACATTGAATGGTGCTCTGCCACCGCCACTTCTGCAGCCGCTTGCTCCTCTTTCCACGCATCACTCTAGTGCAGTCACTCGCGGCAAGTCTAGGCATGCCTGGTGCAGCAGTGGTGCACCTTCCCTCTTTCCCACCATGCTCATCCTCTGGCTCCTTCATCTCGTTCGTGCTAGCTCCAGCTCTTTCCACTTTCATCCTCACTGTTGTTCTCTGCCGTGTTTCTCAGATTGTTTTCCCATGTGTGGATGCTGGCGTCACTACTGCAGCTGCACTGCAGTCTCAGGGAAAGGAGCCCTTGACAGCTCTTGGTGTAAGATTGAACACAGTGGAGGTGTGAGAAAAGCTTCTCTACATCAAGTAAATCAGTCCAATTCACCCTCTCAATGTGTTCATAAAAAAAATTACATTCATACTCGATGTGATTCTTTAGAAAAGTACAATGCCATTTATAAACTACGTTTCGTACTGTACGGCATAGCGTGATCCTCCAAAGGAAAAGTGGTGAAATACTATTCATGAAGGGTGAGTCAAGGAGGCATATATCTCCACTGCTATTCATTGCGTATCTACAGAGGTATTCAGAAGGTTGAATTGGAAAGAGCTAGGGATGAAAGTTGATGAAGAGCATCCTAGTAACCTCACATTTTTTTGATGACAGTGACATGCGAAGTAACTCGGGGGAGGAATTGCAGAGCATAACTGAGGACCTGAAGACTGAAAAGATAAGTGAGACCAAAATTTGATAGGAAGAAAATTAATGTTCAAGAATCTAGGGAAGGAAGAACATTTTACAATAAGGCGGTAAGGTATTGGATGTGGTGAGGGAATACATCTATCTAGGGCAAGTAGTGGGCACATTTTCAGACCATGAAACGTTAGATAGCTAGGTAGGCACGCTCAAATCATGACTTGAAGCCTATCAGTACCCGTCAAGAAGGAAGCATATACTAGCTGCATCTTGACAGTACTTGCTTACTGGGCAAAAACTGTAAGACTAATAAAGATATTTGAAATGAAAACGTGAACGGTGCAGTGAGCTAGGGAAAAGGAAGTGATAGGGTTTTGATGCCAACCAGCGGCATGTAGTTGTTTTTCTTGTGTTTTCTAATCAGTTATATTTCAGGGATAAATTAATTACGCTAACAATTTCCCACTGATCCAGACCAGAAATTAAAAAAAGAAACACTCCCTTTCCCAGCTCCTCGGTTTTGGTGACTCTTGGCCTCTTTCGTATGTATGTTACATTGAGCCCTTCATTTCCCTTCTCTTGTCTGCTCAGTAGCTTAACGAGGGCCTTGGTCCTGGCAGTCCCAGTGCCATAGGAAGCATAAGAGGGTTCTCTCCCGGCTTCCGTGCTTGCCGTTTGATCACATTATATGTGACACTCGCAGTAATACAGGACGTACTATGTCTGCGACTGTGGATGAGGGTGGTGCTAGTGAACACTCTCAAGTTTATTTTACATAAATACCCTCTGAAGTAGAAGATTGGCTAGCTGCTGCCATAGCTCAGTTGGTGGAGCACCGAACACTTAGTTTGGAGGTTGTGGGTTTGGATCCCACTGGCAGCATGTGGTTGTTTTTTCTTCTACTTTCTAATCAATTATATTTAAGCAGCAAAATAATTGCACCGTTATTTTCCCACTAATCAAGACCACAATTAAAAAAAAAATTAAAAGAAACACTCCCCTATGCTCCTTGGTTTCGGTGACTGTTGGCTTCTGTCATATACAGAGCGGAGTAGGTTAGAGAACTAATGCAAAGCAGGGCGTGTGATCTGGAGAGTGGCCTCGATTCTAAGAGATGGCAAATGTCACAAGAAATGGGAGTGGATCATTGACAGTTGCTGGTGGCAAACAACGATTCATGTCAAGGTTAGAAATTATCGGTGCAGCGCATACGACGAGGACGAAAAGAGACACAGACACAACGCAATAAAATGTCTAACCAACATGCCCAAGCGTCTACGTTGTCTGCAAGGTCAGAAAACTACTTGCATATTTCTGAGGAAAGAAGTACTGTACATAACCAATGCATGATATTGTACTGTACATAACCCACCTAAGTAGCTAGATGGCAAGGGCTAACGAAAAAGGTCAGAATGAGACTAATACCCATGCCACACGTACCAAGAAATGGCAGTAATTTGTTAATGCCATTATTTTTGGAATAGGTGCTATACGTTCACATTTAATGTCATTATATTAAAGTCACGATGACAATAACGCTTTGGAAGCAGTCAGAAATTTCACCTGTATATAAACAGTGCTAGGAGCACAGTATCTCGGGAATGTTATTGAAATGTAATATAAAAATTATTTTGCAGAAAACTTCGCTGTTTTTGCTTGACAGGTCACAAAAGTAACCATAATCTCGCGTGTTAGCACACAAGCCGAGAATACCTGTCAGAAATGCTGGTAAAAATGGCGCCCTTCGCATCGAACATGCAGTAGAGATGCATCATCTGACTGAAAGTTATGAAATAACCATTTTCTATTGGTTAGGAAATTGCTGCCAACAAAGTTGCATGCTTTTCGCGTGTAGAATGAAAACAAGAGTACGCATTGCTCGGGCGAATGAGTTGTGGCGAACTCAGTAGGTCGCAAATGGCACTAAGGCTAATGGCATTAAATTTTCACATGTGGCACTACGCTAATACCATTAAACCTTAAGGCATTAAGCACTTACTGGCATTAAACTTGCCCGTGTGGCATGGGTATAAGAACAGTGTGGCGAGCGATGGTAATAAAATGACCAGGGTGGTGGGATGAGAGCAGTGTGGATTTATATATATAAAATGGGTACATGATACCTTGTTGTAAATTTTTAAGGATCAAATGGATGTGGGAAGAACATGCATTGCAGAGGACAGATAACCAGTCATCTGTTAGGGTACCGAATGGGCTTTACCTAAAGCCCATGGTGGATCAGGAGCTTTGACGCACTAGTGATCTGTTGAAAGGGGTCGGCCAAAGACCCTTTTCTCAAGCATTTTGCCCCTGAAAGCCCAGCACTAGGCTAGGGAAAGCTTGGATGATTAGAAAATGGATGGGTAGCTGGTGGCACTTATAATCATGGATTCCAGTGAAAGGAAAGCATAGACATGGTGAGGTCAAATTTGGAAATTTGCTGGCCTCAGTTGGCACAGGACAGGGTGACTGGAGGTTATTGGAAGAGGCTTTTTCCCTGCAACTGACTTAACTCAGCTGAATTGTGCATCTGTGTCGGTGCTTTCTGGCATTTAGAAAAGGAACTAGTATTGTTATATTGAGCTGGTGGAAAAACTTATAGCCAGGAATTTTTCATATCTGTAGTTAGCATTTTGTCAATGCTGAAATAGAATTGAGAGTGATGGTCACCATTTGTACGGAGCGCTAGCGCTGCGATACAGGATGTTGTTCTCTAAATTGAAGGTTCTCATACAAAAGGTCATTTTGCTTTTGTTATCCGGTAGCACGAGGAGCTGGTCGGCCCAAAAGGCGGTGTGGAATGTCACACTCAGTTGGGATGTGAAATGAAAGAAACAGCGCGAGCAGGATTAGAACCTGCAGTGACATGAACAGATCAGCCTTGATGGCTGCTGATCACAGCAGGTTACCATCGTGTTTAAGCTGCCAGTCTCTCACGCTGTGTTTTGGATGTCGTCATCTTCATCGTCTTCTATCCGTGCGCAAGGCAGTCCAAAAAGAGCATGCGAGTACATGCACATGCACATGCAAGGCAATTTTTGAATGCGTGACCATTTTACTGACAACAAAAAAAAAATTTGGCCCTCCATTTGCCCAGTTAAGCTAAATTTAGCTTGGGGTGCGCTGTATGTTTGCCTTCGTTTAACATTGTTTATCTTTGTTTATCGTTTTTTAACTTTTTATAAGCTTGAGAATTCAAGTTGTACCCAAATGTTCTTGCAATTGTTCCTCAGTTTTCCTGTTACGGTAAGCCACCTAAGCTGCTTGTTGGAATTTGAGTTTTTGCTCCCTGTGTTCGACGGTCTCTGAAGTAACTTATACTCGGCTGTCTACTACCCATTTTTCCGACGACTTCATCATTCGTCTCTTCTTTCTCACTTTTCATCAGTTTCCGCGTCCCGTTCAGCAAGATTGTACTGTCTCTGCCACTCTTCTTCGGCTTGCCACCTCACTACATCCACTGGATTGGTTGACTCACGTTGGTGCTCTCTTCTTTTGCGTCACTGTTCAGCTCATTGTGCACGTTGTTCATCTTCAGAATTAGTTGCGGGACTGGTTTGAACCATGATCTACTGTTTGCTGCACTGCACATTCCTCCAATGACGTCATTCTTCGCCTCTTCTTTCTGGCACCTGCATGTGCACTCAGTCACGTTTCTTGCTCTTCATTTCCACACCCTCTCTCCCCTCAGCTGATGAAAAACTGCTTCGAGCTTACCGGAGTTACTGCAAGGTTCACATTGATATAACAGTTACCCATCTAGTGTTATCGCACTAAAAAGCGCCATCTCGCAGGCATGCAGCAAATCGCACGAAACAGCAGCAGATTTGAAAGAACAAATTAAATTTTCATTGGTGTGGATTAATTCTATGCTGTCGCATTTTGTGGTGGGCCAAGTGCTCGGCATCTGTGAATATTATTACCTTTGCCTTCCTGCTTTTCAGAGGCTTTCCGTAGCTGTTTCGAGCAACACGCTTCCAAAAGGTGAGGAGAAGGGCAGTATATGTATTGTGTTGATTTGTATTAGTGCCAGAAATATGGTAGACACATGGCTAATTGGATTCCAGTGTCTACTCAGTGAAATTTCTTTTCCATATTTCCTTCAGGTGGCAAAAGTCTCACTGCTGTTCCGGGACCTGTCAGGCCTCCATAGTTCTGCCCTGCAATTTTTTCTCTTGTGTTTCCTTGCTTACTGTGGTGGCTGTTTTCTAGGTGTTTTTAAATGAAGTTACTGTACTTGGAAAGGGGGGGGGGGATCTGGGTTACAGTGCTGAATATCTGTTGTCTGGTCAAAATGGCTGGGCAATATTTTCATTGCATTTTGTGGTGCCAGAAAGTTCAAACCTTTGTGATAAACTTGCATGTCATGTCTGGCTTTGCCAGGTCTAGACAATGCGTGTGCACTGCTGTACCTGCGCCATTTGTTTTTGAATTTTCCAAAATCTGAGGTGTGTGTGTGTGCGTGGGCATGCACAGATACAAAAAACACACACTTATTATGCGTTCACCTTGTTATTGTTCTGCTGCATTAAGGTTGCCAGTGCAGTTCTGTTCATCTTTTGGTACAAGCCGTACCTCAAATTGCTACTTGTGTCTGATGTAATTGGTATGTGATGGCAGATTGATTGCATTTTTCCCCATAACTAATCAGAAAGTACGGTTTATGTAACCAGCTTCACCTTTGCCACAAGGTGGCTTTCAAATGCATCTTGCAGCTCAATTTCTTGTACCCGTGCGAGGGGGAGACAGAGAGAGGGAGGTTCAGTTACCAGCAAAGGCAGAGAAGTTGGCGCAGCTTTGTAAAAACTTGAAGAAAACTGGCTAATATAGGCTAATTTTAGTCTGCGTAAACCTGCTGGTGCAAATGTTATCCATATGATGATGCTGTAGTCACTTCTTTCCACTGCTATAATTTATTTGTGGTTGTGGCTCTCCTTGAAAGAATTAAAGTGCAAAAACTAAGTACATAGTGAGTTGTGGCAGTAGTGAGAGTAGCTTTTAAAGGGGCACTGGTAACAACTCCATCCAGTTATTGCTCTCGGTAAAAATTCATTCTTTGGCTCCTTCTGGGTATGTTGACGTTTGTCCAGCAGCAAAAGATGCATCAATCGGTGAGAAAATTGAATTTAAAAATCGTCTTGCCAGTCTACTTAAACCCGTGACATCCTTAGCGTAAGGGATGGGTTGCCACCGTTTTGTTGAATTTTATGGCGGAGTAGCGTAGCTTCTGGGATCCATGTCCGACAATTGATGCTGATGCATGCATTTTACTTGTGAAATTGGCCAATGATGACGGCACCTGTACTGGCCTTTTCTAGCTTTTAAAAGCTAAGGTTAAGGTTTTGGTGAGAGTGGTCTGTTTGTGATTTCAATGTGGTACCCTATCGATACAGTCAGACTTACACGTGTCTTTGGTGTCCCGTTAATCACATTCAAACGGGGGTTTCTTGGCAGTACAGTTAAGCCTGGATATACCGAACCCGGATATTTTGAGATATTAGATTTATCAAAAAGACAGATTATACCCTTGAAAATCCTGTGTAAAAGTATTGCAAAGTTGCATAGTGCATCGAACTAAATTTTGTGGTGGGCACCTGCAGGTGGCGCTTCTCTCAACGATGCTTTTCGATCACTTTTCAAGCCCAGAGGCGGGTCAGATACACCCCCTTGGGTGCCTGCTGTCAGTGCTAGCGCTGCGAAATCTTGTGACGAGGTGAATGGGGACTGTTCTTGAGGGTGGCCTTTGATCTGCACTTCGCATCGCTGTCATGTGGTGAAGCCAACTGAACTAGAGCCTGTAGTGGTGCCCTGTGCCTTATGTGCTTTGCTACTGAAGGTGTTGCTGAAACCTTCTGCACTTTAATTTGAATGAGCGATTAGGTATTCTATATATAGTGTACTGGTAACAGGATTAGGCATCTCATGATAAGCAGTGGCTAATTCCAAGCAGCCATCTGCTGCAGTTGTGACGACAAGCAGGTTAGGCTTGCCAACACCCAGCAAGTGGTGCGCTGCCAGCTGGCTGGCAGGCGTTGTGTGAGAAGTGTATTACTAGCATGGTTGCAACACATTCTTGCATGTAGGTTACAGGTAAGCCTATCTGTTACCATGTTTTATATATCGAATAATCGACGTATTGCCATGAATCCTTGTACTGTTTGTTCACGCTCAAAGGCGTTGCCACTCTGCTTTATGATTTTGTTTGTGACGCTAGGATTTGCCAGTCTTGTCACGATTGATCACGGCCATGTGCAACTGCTTCAGCATTCTTCCAGATCATTGTAGTTGCTTTCGGTGACTTATCGAGAAGTTTCCTTGCCAGCATTAAATTGAGTGCGGCCGAGAGTGGCAGGAATTCTGTTCAACGATCGCCAAGGGCGCTTGTTGCTGAGTCATTCAGTTGTTTGTGGGTGTAGGTTAGCCCAATTTACAGCTTCTTTTGTGAGCCGTTTCTACTGTTTCCTGACCGCCACCGCTACATGACACTATAGAACTATTTTGCGATCCTCTTTGATTTCGATATAACGGGGTTTGAGTGTATATTCCACTTACACCTTGTGTTTTTAGCTGCTGACTGGTTTCATTCTCGTTTATTTGTCAAGGGATATGTGATGGTGACCAAAAAGTCAGGTCAGAATATATGTTGGGGGGATTTGCCATCTTGGGCTGAGTGCACTCTAAGGTTACCACTATGCCTGGGGTGTGGCCTTCAGTTGTGCCACTACAATGTGGGCTGATGTCCGTGCAGATCTTTCGGGTGAGTTCCCCCGGGTGTACAACTCGGAAGATGTGGAGACTGGCTGGTTCGACTGGTGGGAGGCCAGGAGGCTGCATGCGCCCTCCAAGGGGAAGGTGAGTGCAAACATGTGCTGCCATAACCAACACCTTGCTCCTTGTGCACAGTGTGGAGTGTTGAAAATATGTTTGCATCTGTAGCCACTCCATTTGCTGTTGCGGCAAGGTCTTGTTTGGCCCTGAAGTTGAAGCGCCTTCTTTGCCACTGTGATTGGTAGCAGTCCTGATCTCAGGCTATCGTTGAATTGGGCTTGGCCCTCCATCGCTAGTAGGGGAGGTGTGCTGTAGCCTTGGTTAGAAAGCTGTTCATGATTGCAGGAGAACAGTTTATTTAGACAGTGAGGTACTGAAGTTGTGAGGCCGTACGTCTATCGATGCCACGTGGTGACCACATGTCCACATTCTCATACGACAAAGACATTTAAGAATTAGAGTGGGTTGAAATGCAGTTAGCATGCACACTCAGGTTATGCACAGCAGCTGATAGTCCTGAAAAGAGAAATTAATTTTCTGGGAACTTTGTTATATTTTTCCAATTTTTTTAAATTTTCATTACTGGTACTTTGTTTTGTCACTTTCTGTCATCATCATTGTGGAATTATTGGGGGTCAGCCTTCCGCCTCTGCACTTCCACACCGCGGATGCAGCGTTTCCACTTTCTAACCGCGGAGAGATTTGTGCTCGAGGGTCAAAGGGAGGAACGACAAAGCGTGAAAAGTCATATGCTATTTATTACACTTGCAATTAACACACAGAGCAGGCCAGCTAGATACAGAACATCAGCGAGGCATTCCTTGGAAATAGAAGGCTACGTAAGAAGGGTTTCCGACGTACCGGCTGGGGCAGGGGCGCTACTTCGGGGGTTATCGGCAGTGAACGTTTGTATGCGTCGACAATGGTGGCCGGGTTTTCTCGTGCACACCGCATTCTTTGGGGCAAAGTGATCCCCTAGCATTTGCTGGGGGAGGTGACGAGAGTGTGTTTGCTGCGCTCGCTTCGCTGCCTGGAACCAGATGGCCAGCGGAAAGGCACAACAGATCTCCGTGCGCCTGGCGCGGAAGGTGACGAGAGCGTGCGGCTGCAACCGTTCGTGTCGCTAGCCAGATCCTGAAGAGACTCTCAGCGGCTTCATGGGGCTCCACGTAGCCTTCGAGGTGGCGCTCCCGTCGCTGCTTCCGCTCACCCCAGGAAAACATTCCTCCTCGCCCAGCCGGTGCTGTCTTTACGCACGATGATGAAGATGGTCGGGAACGTCGAAACGAGGGGGGGGGGTTCCACATCATCACATCACAGTATATCCAACACATTCTGTCGGTACTAACCTGTTGGGCCAAAACTCTGAGCCTAACTAAGAAACCTTGAAATGAGACTGAGGATAGCAGATACAATGTTTGGAGATAGGAGAGCAGTGTGGATAAGAGAACAAACGTATCACAAGAGGGTGCAGTGGACACTGGTAAGCCATGGAATGTGCAGAGATGGTGGTCTCTAAGCAACATTGGGGATACCAAAGGAAGAGAAACTGAGCTGGAAGTGGTAGAGTAGGGTGTGGAGGAGAGATCAGGAACCTTGGCTGTGGCTGGTTGCGGAGAGTGGTAATTGAAGAGCACTGGGAGCAGCTCTTGAGATGCAGTGGATTTAAACTGGCTGACAACTGAGCAAAGTGTGTTATGAGATGAAAGTGAAAATGAAAAGCCTTGCTTATGTTTATAGATGCATGTGTAGTATTATGGGTTAAACAAAGAATCCTTATTTTAATTCAGCACAGAAAGTCACCTGAAGTGATGCTGTGTGAGCAGTACTATAATCCTCTTTCAGCAGAAAAAGCTGTGGTCTCTGTCTGTCTCTCTCTCTCTGTGCGTGCGTGCGTGCGTGCATGCATGTGTTTAAGGTCTCCCCCCCCCCCCCCCCCCTAGTGCTCCTGCCGGCTTGGGGCTGGGGCACACCTTTTAGAGCACCCTCTGCAGGTGGGTTGGGCACCCATTGGCACAGTAAAAAGTATCCACAATCTTCAAGCCTCCACCCTCTAGAAGCCCACATAGCAGTGGAATGAAAAAGCGATGGCGTAATGAAATTCAAACATGCGAATAGAAGGTGATCAGTGTAAAAGCGAAATGTACAACCTGTACTGCTAACGCAGATTTGTTGCATCACATTGCATGATTGCCTGTGCATTTTTTTGTTATCGTCAATCGCTGCCACCCTAGTCATCAGTATTCCCATAGTGCACTGCAAATGTTTCCAACTTTTGGGAGTGTCAGAGCTGCTGTTATTCAATTTGTGGTCTGGACCATGCAGTACTGTTTGTTCTTTTCATCAGGAAAGCACGTTATAGCAACTTAATGCATTTTTCTTGGTGCAGTAAACTGAATGGTTCTACAGAAGGCTCCTATGCCTACAGTGGTGCACGTGAACGGCTCCGTGTATTTGTGCTTCTGTTGCCAACCTCTGCTTTGCTTGTTTCCCAACAGGCGGAAGCAGGCACATTCAGCATGGTGCTACCACCACCCAACATCACCGGTGACCTGCACTTGGGCCATGCATTGACCGTCACCATCCAGGATACACTTGTGCGCTGGTATGAGCAAGTTCTCTGTTCCGAGAGACCACTGGCTATGGGTATGAGGTGTACAGATTGCATCACTGCTAAATGGAATACGTATCTGAGATGAGATTGCGTGGCTGCACAACGCTGTAAATCTTATTAGGTGCCTTTGTGTGTGTTTCGATGTCACCTTTAAGTGCCATCATAGTGTGTCTATGACCTTACAATGCCCTGCATGCCAGCACAGTTAATTCTCAGATTAAACATGCAGGAAGTTTGAAAATTGACAAGGGCGTTCAAGGTCAGCAAATGATAGAATGGGTGCTGGACTGTGAACATTCTTCAGCCATCAACAAAGCAACCAAGGCCGCTGATAACTCAGAACACTACGTTTCGTTTACTCTTGATGCCTCTGATTAACTACCAGTAAAGCTGCTTGTGATTTGAGAGAAGTGCTGAATTTGGGCCAGTTGATATTATTACTTCATACTGCAGTAGTATGTTCACATTGCCTAGCAGTGTGGACACAAGCCGTCAATGTTTTGCTTCTGAACTGTGTCTCTTTCTCTCTGCTTGCACTGTGTCTCACTCAGCTTGGGCCAACCCAGTCATTTTGTCTGTTCGTTATGTGTGTATGAAGGCGCAGTATTTTCATCACATTAACATTATTTAGCAGAAACGACAGGGCGAAAGGACCAAGATGACTGTGGGCACTACTGACAAATGATTGAAGGTTGAACAGAGTGGATTCAAAGAGAAGGCAAGCGTAAGCAGGGGCGGCAGAAAGTTTGGTGGGCAGGTGAGATTAAGAATTTTGCGGGGATGTGGTGGCCGCACCTGGCATAGGGCGGGGTTAACTGGGGCGAAGTCATCATTGGGTTCTCAGTTGTCTTACCGGTCTGTGCTTATGGCTTTTGAAGAGAGTCTGCTCTTGAACAGTGCTGTAGGTTAACATTTTCAGTACCATCAATGTTTGGTTTGTACGGCTCTCGCACAGGAACTGTTTTGGTTTTAGCAATGACGGTGGTGTGAAGTGAACTGGAAGAAAAACGCAGATGAGAAAAGGATTGGTTCCCATTTTCAGCTGAACTTCATTGAAGCTCACAGGTTGCAGTTGAATTCACGGTCAGCTATCAAGGCTATAATTATTATTAGCTTTCCGGCCCCCAATCTTACCTCTACCTTGAAGGATATAATAAGGAGCTAATAGTGCTTTACCATTTGCAGCCATTAGTTGGCTCCCACTTGACATTAAAGAATTTGACATCTAAACTTTGTGCTTTTTGTGCCTTTTCTTACTGCACAGAAAGTTTCATTATTTGGAGCTTTTCCTGGACATGCTTTCTTTTTTCGCTTCTTTTTGTTTTATATTTTCTTTTCCCCCCCTGTGGGGAAGCGCATAGTTAGTCATTGTGCTAGTTTCATGCTGTTCATTTATGGAGTTATCTTACGGTGATTTTTGTTAGGAGGGGCCATATTGACATTACTATAATGCGGTCTTTTTTTCTCACTTCATCGTTTTCAGAAGGTATGTTGCATTAAATCTGGAAGCAAGGTACGAATATAACACAATTTCTTTTTTATCACTGCTGCTGAAGATAGTAGCGACGTTCACCACCACACCCGCAAGCTGTTAGGAGAAGCCAACTTTTTGATGACCTCTGAGAAGCATGGCTTGGCAACAGGCAGGCACGGGTGAAGGAGAAGATGGGCGTGAATGTGGAAAGAAGGCAGATTGTTGAGAAGGAGAAGGTATTGAAAGATTTGAGTGGAGTAGGGAAGCAAAGAAGGGCGAACAAGCAGAGTACTGGGCAGCACTAAATACGTAGCAGCGGTCGCACGGCAATGACAGTGGCGATCGCTGCATGCGTTCAAGAGCAGCTGAAGAGGTTTGAGAATTCGGTGAGCTTAAGGGCGTAGAATACGTGAAACCTGTAGTTAAAGCATGCAAAGCCTTTTGGGGCTACGTAATTGCCGATTAAAACTGCGATGGCCTTCAGGCTTCTCTTCAACACACATCACCGAGTGGGGGGCACATGACAACGTCATATATGGTAGTCGTTTATTTCCAACACAGAAGTGCGTGCTTTTAAGAAAAACAACGCCACTGAAAGCAAAGCCTGTGAAGCGTTGTTTGCCGCATCCAGTGACGCTCACCGGGCTTTGGGCGAAGCCAGTGAAATTAGAAATCCCACCTTCCACTACGTCATCACCAAGCTTCTCCTCACTCCTCCGACGCTGTGAGGAGAAGCATGAGATTTAATCGGTGATTACGTCAACGTTTTAAATGTTGGCACAAAAAAAAAAAAACTTGGCATGCTTTACCTGCAGGCTTTTTAGGTTAGAATATTTGAATATTGTGGAGTTGTCAAAAAGCGGTTCAGCTGCCCTTTAACGCTGCAGAGGCTTTGCTGCGATTTATGATGTTTTGCAAATTTGTGAAGTCTTGTCTATCAAAAAAATGTTGGTGAATCTATTGCTTCGGTATTTTTGTGTGCCATCTTCATAGTCCTTCAAGCCCTTGGCGTCTTGGCTGTAGTTGGCGTGCACAATATGGGGTCACGCCGTGAGGTTATCTCCCTGAGAAGACAGGAATTGCATGGGGTGACTGCAGCGGAAATAAGTGCGACATAAAAGTGATGGTGTTGCACTGCAAGGCATAGCAAATGCCCTTGCCTCGATCCAGGAGTACGCTTTCACTGCTTGCATAGAGAGCAAGGTTATCCTCGAGTGACCAACAGACCCATGGGTGTGGCTCAAAAGAACTTTCCACTAAATGCTTGTGCACAGCTATCACCTTCACCTTGATATCTGAAATTTGCATGATTCTGCGGCTAATACTTAGTGACTGCAAAGTTGGTAAAGCATTGATGATTTGATGACTTCTCTTGTGCTTTGCTGTAGCAAGGCTTCAAACAGGGCTCCACAGCCGCCACCACAGCTGCATCGTAGCTGCCAAGAAATGGAAAAGCTGGAGAGTTAGAGGGCAGCTTGCCACTGGAACATGCATGAGCAGCAGGTGGAAAGTACTGCCGGGTCACATTGCACCGAACGGTTCTATCTGGGGGAGTGCTGAGTATTGGCTCTTCTAACTGCGTGTGTCATTTCCTGCATCATTTTTGGTCCCCTGACGTAATGGTATCTGAGCGGACTGGCCTCACAGGCCTCTCTGGGCCAAGTTGAGGCCTGCTTCAGAGTGCCACTTGGGCTGACCCTCGTGGTCCTCCGGGAGGTGAAATGAGTCAGGTGACCCCTGGCTTAACTCTCTCTCTACAGCAGCTCGGGATTCCACCCTTTGGTGCTTTGCTCACAAGTGGGGTCTGGTGGTAAGCTGTCACTGCACTGTGCAGGCAGCGGATGTGTGGCAAGCGAGTCGTTTGGGTCCCCGGCTGTGACCACGCGGGCATCTCCACCCAGCTGGTGGTCGAGAAGAAGCTCTGGGCAGAACAGGGGGTCACCCGACAGAAGCTGGGGCGCCAGGCCTTCCTGGAAGCGGCACACGCTTGGAAGAAACAGTTGAGTAGTGCCTTTTTTTCTTGGCTGCTTGCAGTGACTTACGCACTGGGTTTACATTGTGCAGGGTATAATTAGAACCCTTCGTTGTTGGGTTCCATTTTTTCGCGAACTTAAGCGGTAAAAATCAGGCGAGATATTCATTTCAGGTACAGACCAGGATATTCTTCAAAAATTTCCATAATAGGGGGTTTTTGATGTCAGCCCTTGCAAAAAGAGGCAGTTTACTGCGGCTGCTCATTTTTGTGCGAAGCACAAAATGCTGCATTTTTTGCTGGTTCTTGTTGCTAAGGAAGGCTTGTCTAAGCAACTTTACCAAACCAGACGTTTATTTTTTTCCCGTTTATTACAGTTATAAGCTTTGCCATGTTCATTACCATCTCCTGCACAGCACTTCTCCGATCGTGCAACACCGATCGGCCTTTGTACACTGCGAAAATATTAATTCCATTACACAGCGACCACCCTAAAAGCACAAGAGCCTAGGAGCAGGATGTTATTAGCATGAGTTGGGCTTGATGCCTCACCAATGTCTCACCTAGTCAGTACCCTCATTTTCGCTTCTCGCTTCTAAACATGCCCTTTGACCTTAGCCTCAAACTTGGCCCTGTCATGAATAACAAGCACTAAACGAGGTTTAAAATCATCCGTTTTAACTGAAGACGCACCTTTGGAATAAATACAAGATGTCAGTAAATTTGTGATATGTTCAGCCTTATGCACTAGAAAACTGCCCTATTTATTTGTTTATTGAATCCAGGCTGGCCTTGATTCCAAACGGACACCTGAAGGTTAAGGCCCAAGAAAAAAAAACCGAAAAACTTGCCTCAAATGTAACCCAGGTGAAAAGAATTTGAGAATGGCGGCATTTATTTGCCACGGCCATGCCCCGCAAAAAGCTGGTCACGCTGCAATGCCCCCTCCATTGATGAACGTTCTTTTCAACCACACCAAAATCCTGCCTGGCATGGAGGCTTGACGAATATGTTCCATTGTGAGCATACGGAGGGTTTTGTTTAATTTATGGGGTTTAACGTCCCAAAGCGACTCAGCCTATGAGAGACGCCGTAGTGAAGGGCTCCGGAAATTTCGACCACCTGGGGTTCTTTAAAGTGCGCTTATATTGCACAAAACACAGACCTCTAGAATTTTGCCTCCATCGAAATTTGACCACCGCTTCCAGAATTGAATCTGTGCCTTTCAGGTCAGCAGCCGAGCGCCATAACCACTGAGCCACTGGGCGGCGAGCATAGAGTGTGTCCAAACACCTTGTATATGGGAACAAATGAATGAGATGGCCTTTCAGGAAAAAAATTACTGCTCTATAAGCGTTTATTGCTCTACTGATGGTCTACTACACATTGCACTAGTAAGGCATCAGGAACTGGTGGCTGTTACCCAGTCTGTTATTTTTTTTGTGTGTCTGTTGTGAAAATCGACTGGCTGTTACAAAACCAGATACCTCACCTAACTTTGTAAGATATCCTTCAGTGTCCTCACACTGTTTTGGAAAACTGCACTAAAGTATCCAAGTAAACATCAGCTGCATCATAGGTCACCAGTGCAGATTCAGGGATAACATTCAGGCTGTCATCGTCAGCAGCAGTTTCTGTTGGTAGGTAGAGCACCTCTTCAATTAGAGCTTTCAGTGTGTCAGCCCTACACATTTACTCATTTCATCAGTGCTGACATACGCACTCATATCAACGAAAACACCCTTACTGCTCAGCATAGAAACAATGCCAAGTTTGCAGTGCAGTCCTCACTCATTGTGCGCTGAGCAGTCATAGGTGCCACAAACCCCACAAGGCGGAAGGTATCGGCAATGGTTGCCTCAATAACTTAATCGCCCAGGCACTTGTCAGTAAGTGGGCAGCGTTTAACAGGTTCGCTGTGTACTCCTTACTGCTCTCTATGCAAATTAGCATTCATTGCAGCAGAGAGCGACGATAGTGGCTCTTCAATCTGCTTTTGTCTCCCTGATCCATGAGCTGCAGCTCCGTTATTGGGTTTGCTGGTAGGAACTCCAGACAGATGGCAGAACTTCCAGCGGCATGACTGTCTCTGGAACACTGCTCGAAAAGTGCCTGCATCATCCATGCTTTCGAATTAGTTATGTTCATGACTGGCAGCGTTTTTACGTTTTTAAAGCAGCGTGATGTTTTAGACTTCCCAATCACCAGCAACCTTAGTTTCTCAGTCCCACTCATATTTCTTCTGCCTTTGCTTTCTATATCACTCCATTCACTGGCAGATTCACACTGTGCACTCTCTTGACCTTGGCAAGCTGAACGTCTTCCAGGTCTTTGTGCATAGCTGTGTGCATCCTCTTTTGCTTCGGCACAAACTATTTTCCAGAGCACTAGTAGTCCGCACTTCATCTTTCACAGTACCGCTCACGGGTTTCGCGTTGTTGAACCTGCAGGGTATTTCAGTCTTTGAAAGCCAGCCGGCGTAAACTTTGGTCAAAACTTCGACCTTCTTACGATGCTCAAATGGTTTTTCCGAGTTTTTGGCCGACTAGCCGCACTATCAACACGGCGAACAGGGCACGCACTAAAAGAAACAACGCACACCACAAGGTGACGGTGTATAGCCTGTTAGATTGTGGGACATGGCAAGAACACAGTGCGCACCATGCCACAAGCAGTGGATGAGCGTACTGCGTAGTTGGCATGGTTTGTCGGTGGTCAGCAGAGGCGTGGAGGTTGGCAGCACTGGCATGATGACACTATTATGCATTGGCTGCTTTTCCTTCGCAGGATGGCATTTCTGACTATGACGTGGTTGGGTCTCCGCGTGTCGGCGGCACGGAAAAGCGTTCATTTTTGTTATTTTTTATTTCTTTCTGCTGAAGTGCTACTCAGACTGTGGAGTAAAGCTGAGCGGGTGGGTTGCAGACGGCTGTGAGAGTTCATCTTAAGTGATTAGCGCGTGTAAAGAGTTCAGCTTAAGTGGATTTTTTTTTCGATGACTGCCGTGTATAGTACTAGCGTAATGAACCCACTTTTTATCCCGAAAAATTGACTTCAAATTAGAGGGGTGGTGGTTCATTATGTGGGAAAATTTTTTTTTTTCGAAATTTTTCGGGCGATTAAATTTCATATCACAACATCAATAAAAAAATGCAATCGCAACATTACCTCTATAGAAAAACCACGAATGCGATGTGAATAAAAAAATTTATTTCACACACTGCTTGGTTCGGTCTCGCATTATCACTCAGCCTCGCTCTCCGAGTCGAGGCTTTCGCTCGCGTCGCTCGGAACTTCATCGTCGTCGTCGTCATTGTCGCACAATGCGTCGTCTTCTGTGCCGTCCAAGCAGTTTGAGATTCCAGTTTTCTTGAAGCTGCGGACGATCACCTCGGGGGTAATTAAATTCCACGCTTCCAAAATCCATCAGCAAAGCATGTCGATGGTTGGCCTTCGTATCTTACCAGTCGGTGTCAGGTCGTGGGTACCCGCTGCCGTCCACTCAGCGTACAGCCGCCGCACGTTGTCCTTAAATGGTTTGTTGACAGAGACGTCAAGTGGCTGCAGCACTGAGGTTAGGCCACCCGGGATTACGGCGATGTCTGTTCGCAGCTCGCTCATTCAGCGCCGGACGTCTTTGTCTAGATGGACACAAAAACTATCTAAGACAAGGAGCGACGGCAAAAGAAGGGCCCCTGGTCGCCGTCCCCAGACTGTCTTGAGCCGGTCAACCATCAGTTGTGCCGACATCCACCCTTTCTCTTGGGCACGAATATGAATCCCAGCCGGAAAGGTGCCTTTTGGAAGAGTCTTCCTCTTAAATATAACGAACGGTGGCAGTTTCCTGCCATCCGCTGTTACAGTGAGCATTACGGTGCACCGCTGTTTCTCGGCGCCTGTTGTCCTCTCGTGCACGCTCCTTGCACCTTTCAGGTCCACAGTGCTGTTCCGCGTCATATCAAAGTTAATCGCCGTTTGGTCGGCATTCGCAGTCTGTTAGAGCAGGAACTACTTCTCCTCCCGGATACGTATCACAAAACGATGAAAGTCGCACACTTTGTCCTCACAGTCCGCCAGCAGCCGCTGAAGTAGAGTCGTACGCCTTCTTAGGCATAGCCCGTTCCGACGCATGAAACGAGTTGTCCAACCACTGCTGGCTTTAAATTCGAGAACAGGAATGCCGTGACTCCTTGCAGTGGCCCGTGTGTGGTTCTGAATGAGCTCGTGAGATACAGCACATCCTTCGTTGCGCAGCCTCTTCACGTAGTTCAGCACTTCTTCCTCCACGTGAGGGAACTTCCCTTGTTTGGGCCTTCGAAATGCGCGCCAATCTTTTCCGGTAGCCCTCAGTTCGGCCTCTTGTTTACGCCAGTAGCGCACACGCACCGGCTCGACATTGAAGTGTCGCCCGGCTGCGCGGTTGCCATACTCCAAGGCGTGCTCCACGACTTTTATCTTGAAACCCTTCATGTAGCTGGCGTAACGACCCATCAGCACAACGCACAAGTCAAAGCACACCAACCACTCACATGCAGCTCCAGCAATATGGTGGGTGGCTGACGTCCAAATGCGTTGTCTTTACTTCGTTTTGCTGCCGCTGTGCACAAACGGCGCTATGAGCAAGGTTTTGTTTTGCGTTTGACAGATGGCGCTAAGCAACCAAATCATCATCATCCTTGGAAAAAGAGCGCGGTTGCCCAGTTTCGTTTCTGCTTCACCTGCGCTCGTGTCTCCGGTGTTTCTCTCGCATTAGACAATAATAATCATGCGGTTATGGGAAAGGAAAGATGTGGCAATTGCCACTCTCACTAGGAGGTCACCCGAGCTGCGCTGTGAGCAAAGGGAAGAAGAGCTGTAGTGAAGGGCTCCAGAATACTGAGCTAACCCCACCGGCATATCTCGCATTAAAAGAAGCTGGCTGCATCACGTTGCGATCTGTCGACTTTGTTATCGTCAGCAGTGCCGGCCTTTCGCGCTGAGATAACGCGAGCATACTCCAATATGGCCGTGAAGATTGGCACGCAGCTTTTACGCGAGAAAAAAAAAAATCTAATTTTTCAAGGCGAAAAGTAGAGGGTGGCTGGGGGGGGGTTCATTATGCGAGTGGGTTCATTACGCAAGTGTAGACGGTATATGGGAAACTAAACAAATTACCTACACTGTTCATCTTAACTGAGGGGAGGGTTGATCTTAAGTGAGTTCGTCTTAACAGGAGTCTACTGTCCATCCATCCATCTGTCCATCCATCCATTCATATCCATCACCAACAAAAGTTTGCATTTCACAAGTTGTCTCACCCACATTCGTGTCGCTGGTGTTTAGTATCTTTTGAATCAAAAAGATCTTTGCTGTATCAAGACGTGATCTTACGATTTTATTCTAGTCTTTGGGGGAAGCCAATCACAGTGAGATAAAGCTAACATGCTGAACACCAGCCCTGAAGGTCAGATGCTCATTATTTTTTAAGCAACGTTAAAAAAATAAATAAATTGTCAGTGACAAAATGGTAGTTAAGACTAATTAGTTTTCAAAATTGCAAGTGATATGAGAGAACTTTCGATTAGAAAGCTGTGCACTGACAACAAAGCACAAATGGCGTAACTTTTGTTGCTCCAATTTTATTTCAAAAGCGTAGTCATCACTGGGAAGATAGCATGCATAATACAAAATGCCTATGGCAGAAGTGCGTGTTCTGATTATGCTTTGCCTGGAAAAGGTCCTTTACTGGCTGATAACACGGTCTACCCAAGTTGGCACAGTTGCAGTCGCTGTCAGTGTGTTCCATCATCATGTTCACCTCCTTCAGAAGGTAGAGAAAATGTTCAGAGTAGAGTTATTTCTGAAGAATTTTTGACATTTTTGTTTCCTTTTGTGCTCCACCAACCTCCCCAGCTTTCTGTCCTTGTATAGACAGTTACACCCTTGGTGCACATTGCATTGGGTATCCTATGGGCACAGCCAGAAAACGAGCAGTTGATTTGCTTCGGTTGCTGACCAGAATTGAGCCAAAAATGGTGCACGTAAATGAGTAGCTACGGAAAGGAAAATGACGGGCGTAACATTAAGAGACAGGAGGAGAGCAGAGTGGGTGAGGGAACAAACGCAAGTTGATGACATCCCAGTCGAAATCAAGAGGAAGAAGTGGGCTTGGGCAGGGCACGTAATGCGAAGGCAAGATAACTGATGGTCATTAAGGGTAATGGAGTGGATTCCAAGAGGAGGCAAGCGTAGCAAGGGGCGACAGAAAATTAGGTGGGCGGATGAGATTGAAAAGTTTGAGGGGATATGGTGGCCGCAGCTGGCAAAGGACAAGTTTAATTGGAGAGACATGGGAGAGTCCTTTGCCCTGCAGTGGGCATAGTCAGGCTGCTGCTGTTGATGATGATGACGATGAATGAAATGAGCACTACAGGAAGTGCGTTTGACATTTTTGAGAATACTGGAGGGGGGCAGCGATACATACATTGCATACATTGCTTACATACATAGCTTCATACATTGCATACATTGCTCAGCATACATTGCTTCAGCTGTTGTCACATTTGGACCACAGAAGGGAGTAAGGGTCAGAGAGCGATAACGCAAAAGGGAATAATGGGCAGAGCATGATAATGTGACCACTGCTGAGCTGTTCCTGAGCCTTGCGATTGCTGGCTGTGCATTCTAGTGTCTGTCATCTCCACTGAGAATTCTGTGTAACAGGGGATCGTCTGCCTTGACTGTTTGGTGCTTATCATAAACAGAGTGAGTCTTCAGGGACTGCGTCCACACTGGGTGTTAAATCTTCCATTACTGTGCAGGAAAGAGGCCAACATTCTCAGGCAGCTGAAAAGGCTGGGGGCATCCCTCGATTACTCACGCTACACGTTTACAATGGATGAGGTGAGCCAGTTTTATCTTTTTGCATTGCTGATGTTTTTGGCGCGGTATTCATTTGTTTATGAAGGTAGTAGCTATTTAGTGTTCGGGGCATTCATGTTGCAGTCCTATGATTTATTGCAAAGAGAGTGTTTTCTGAAACCAAGTAAGTAGCCAACCAGTTTTTTGACCTGCAATAATTCGCACTTGCACAATATTTCGGACTTTGCTGAGGAACTGTCGTACGCCTCATAGCAACATGTGCATTTTCACGACTGGTATTTCAGACTTTATGGAGTCCAAAAGTTTGATTTTTCTGACTAAAATAGATGCCAACAATACTGTGCAGATCGTTATTCAACCAAAAGTTCGTTATTTTTGCCTAATATAGATGAGAGCGAGCACCACTGTCACAACTGTGGTGTACTAGAAGTGGGAAGTGTGTCGCCCACGGGCGGAGAGCAGGCCACTGCACCGATGAAAACTCAGGGTGGTATGAGAGGGCGCTACGTGCAAGAGGAGTGGTGTGAGCTCGGAGCAGACAGCTTGGCGGGCCGCCTCTGTGGCCGCAATTTGTGTGCAATTTGTCATCACAGCGCAGTATTTGCCGTGGTTACGATGGCACTAGTTTTAAAATTTTGCTGCTTAGGTACCATAAGCTTCACCTAATATATCGCACTGTGGCGGTTTGCACCTAATGATTGTAGTTCTCTAGAAGTGTGGCTGGTGATAGCAAAAGAAAAAGTGTGCGCAGGAAAACAGCTATGACCAGCGTAGTAATATTGAATGCGTTTAAGCTGCCGTGAAGTAGCAGCAATTTTCTGAATGTATTGTGGGAATTTGATTTCTCGCACGTTTATGTAAGCTCCATTATTATGATTCGTAGTTGGGTTATCGAATGTGCAGTTTTAAATGGGCTTTGCAGGTAGGGTAGCCTGCGCGGAAATGTGCCTTCGTAATTTGTACACTTTGCGTGCTGACAGAGCTGTGGAGAAAGCACTTGGAGAAAGGAAGTAAACCAAGGGTGTTGGACACCTTGTTTCACATTACTCAGGCCTTTAGGAGAGAGGGAGCTGCACTTCAGCCCACGTAAAGCTGTGCCTCTCTCCCCGGGTTTTCTAGTTGGTGCTAGAACCTTCTATTATCGGTCGTTGCGTTGCCAAAGCCAAAGGGCAGGGGGGGGGGGGGGGGGGTGGGTCTGTGTGGTGGGGCGTGGCTGCGTCTGTCTTCAAGTGCATTTGAGAAAAATCTATTCAGTCTCTTGCTTTGGCTCGCACGCCAAAAATGGTTATCTGTCATCACGGGGGCCTTCCAGGAGCCAACGCAGAAAACAGCATGGGAGGAAGATGACACAAAAGACACTGACTGGCACTGATGACGACAACACACTCTACAATGCAACATGCCTACTACATGTGATTAACTACCAGGGCATCTGCTGTAAAGGGTGTTCCATATGAGATAATGGTGATTGGTTAATGAGTGCAATTGTGCAGATAAGTTTTGGGATGTATAGTCTTGCTATAATCCGTATATTGTCACGTTGGTGTTAAGCGGCCCAGGGTCAACAGCGCCGTAGTCCTGGACACGTGCTTCCACGGCACTTCTTTCGCAACACACTTCTTCCTCTTCTTGATTGGCGCTTTTGTCTGCACGAGCGCTGGCGTCATTAGCCACCCTGCTCCGAAAGCACCGAGCCGATGCTGAAACGAAAGCAAGGGGCATTGAGAGGAGTTGGGGTGTCCTTGCGTAGTAGGGCTTCAGGCGAGTTGTTGAATCTCGTGAGGGACGACTTCACAATTCAGGGCTCCGAGGCGTTGCACGATTTGGTAAGGACCGAAAGAGCGGCACAAGAGCTTTTCACTCAGTCCGCGTCGTCGTATTGGGGACCAAACCCAGACAAGATCACCTGGATTCAACAAGCTGCCTCCGTAGGTTGTAGCGTTGCGCGTCCTGGCCCTGTTGGTCCTGAATTCGAAGCCATGCGAGTTGGCAGGCAGCTCTGGTGTGTTGCAAGAAGGATGCAACGTCGTCATTGCATTGGGGGTGGTCGACATGAGGCAGCATGGCATCGAGTGTTGTCGTCACCCGACGTCCATAAAGAAGGCTAAACTGTGTCATTTTGGTGGCTTTCTGTACGGCTGTATTGTATGCGAACGTGACGTAGGGCAGGACGTTGTCCCAGATTTTTATGTTCCACGTTCACGTACATTGACAGCATGTCTGCAAGCTTCTTGTTTAGACGTTCCGTCAGTCCGTTAGTTTGGGGATGATACGAAGTCGTTCTACAGTGACTGGTGTGACTGAAAACTAGAATATGGTGCAGTAGCTCAGAGGGAAAGGCAACCTCTCTGTCAGTAATCAAAACTTGTGGAGCACCATGACATAAGACGATTTGATGAACAGAGAACTGGGCTACTTCGATGGCGGTGCTACTTTGAAGAGATGCTGTCTCTGCAAAATGCATGAGATAATCAGTGGCTACTATTATCTACCTTTTTCTGGAGCCTGATGTAGGGAAGGGTCCGAGCAAGTCCATGCCGACTTGTTGAAACACTTGCGAAGGCGGCTCAGTGGGCTTGAGGAATCTGACTGGCTTCACGGGTGGAACCCGGTGGCGCTGCCAATCCCGGCAAGTGTGGACGTAATGTGCAACGTCAGGACCCAGGCGAGGCCAGTAGTACTTGTCCTGAATTCTGGCTTGTGCTCTAGTAACACCAAGATGGCCAGAAGCTGGCTCATCTTGGCAGGCGTGAAGAATTTCGTTGCTTAGGGTCACAGGGACAGCCAGCAAGTATTACCTAGTGTTGGCAAAGAAATTCTTTTTGAAGAGAACACTGTTGCATATGCAGAGAGACGACAAAGTGCGCCTGAAGGCTTTAGGAACTCTCCTGCTGGCACCTTCAAGATAACGAATGACGTCGCGGAGATCGGGGTCGGTGCGTTGATGCTCGGCGAAATCGTTTGTATGTTTCGCATTCAGGAGTAGTTCATTGTCATCAGCAGCATCGTCCGGAGCTGATTGCACGGTAACTCTAGATAAGTGTCGGCGTCTCGCAACATCACTTTGGCTTTTGTGCACTTAGAGATCACTGCAAGGCCCGCTCGCTTTGGGAAACGATCTCATGGGACAGAGAAGTGGCATGCCCGTGGGTTATGAATGGTGCCTGGCTTCCCGTTCAAACACAGTACACCGAAAATATCTTTATGGTGAGTCTTAAAAAGAGTGTTTAACATCACAGCTCCAGCTGAAAAGAACTGTGGGAAGAGACAGTGCTGTCCATGTCTCCTCACTTGTGGTTCAGTTTGGTTGCATCCATTTCAAAGTCTGATCGTCGTGTTGCACAAGGTTTTACAGAGGCATTCGGTTGAAATGTCATTCACATCGGCAGGGCACTGAAAAGATGTTCGATACTTGCAGATGCCTTTGAAACATGGGCTTACATATCATCCTTGTGTAAACAAAACTGTGCTAGCAGATATTGCTCTGGGTTAGCAAATTTTAGGGCGGACTGCATGAAGTAGCTTTTTTTCATTATTGTGGCGAATGCAGCTGCACTACATGGCAGCTCAGGGGACCACATGCAGTCTCACTGGCGTTTGGCTTTGCTGTCTTCTCACTTGCATAATAGCAGCTATCCTCCAAGCAAACAGCCTTCATCAGCAGCACCACCTTTGTACTTTATGTTTGAAAGATAGCTACGGTGACGGACACGCAAAATGAGTTTTAACAGGTGATCACCCAGAAGCACTTTGATGAAAACACCAGTGCTGATGGACATTTAAAAACTTGTACGCTGAACATGAAAAGACAGATGTCGTTGATTCGAAGTCATTGGGACTGCGATAAATATTTGAATTAATTGGGTTTTTGAATTAACCAAACATGGCAAAAAATTAGGACCGAGCTGAAATACTATTTTGTTGTGGGGACGTGCTACCCTTTGCTGGGTGAATTTTTGATTACTACATACTGCCTCGTAAAAGCCTACCCCCCCCCCCCCCCCCCCCTATTTGTAGCCCTTGCTGGCAAAAGAAAAAAAAAAGTTTACTTCAAATATAAGCTTATGCATTCAACCCCTCCCCCTCTCGCTTTGTGCCTCTGCTGCACCCTGTTTTGTCGTGGCACGCATGCAACTCAATTCAATAAACACATAATGATGCGATCACAGGGACAGCAGTTTATTTATTTATTTATTAAGGCGGAAGCCCTTAATGCCTCATCGTTGTATGCAGGAGTTGTCGACAGAAATGTCACGCTTTTTATTTCAAGATACCCCTAAAGGCCCTCTTCACGGGGGTGGTAAAAATTCGAACATGAATATAAAGGAACATCTAACATGAGTAACAGAGCAAAAAAAAAAAAAAAACAAGAAAAGAGAAATAACTAGCAGCCAATTGAGGTCAAAATCAAGCGAACAGGGCTCCACCCCACCATCTAGACTCGTGTGACCCAGTTGTCTAGCGGCAAAAAAAAAAAACTGCAAATGGTCCTGTAGTTTCAGTTTCCAGCAGATGCAAGTTACAGGACTGCAGAAGTTCTTCGAATTATCCAGTTTATCCAGATTATCGGAGTTTACTCTTGTGCCACTTGCCACTCGTTCGAGGAAGCAGCTGTCAGCATGAACGAATTTACGTTTTTTTTTTTATGCCTGAAGCACCATGATGCATCCTTGTGGGAAATGGTGCCGGCCTGGGGCACTTACTACCTGCCGTTCGTCCAGAACTGCCTTGGACACTGCAGATAGGTCAGCTACACGTATAGGTCAACCCCCCCCCCAGTTTCGGATGGTTGTTTTTCTGAAGAAAGGTCGACGGCACTTAGGAGATGCCGGTAACCTAATCCACTAACCACTGCACACCACTGAAGGAAACAGCTCAAGGCAGTGTTGCACGCAGGCTACCTTTCGCGGCAAAAGCACTGGCGCGCTTGTGCTGGGATTACTGGGGCTGGGGTGCTTCACATACCAAGCATTGGCATTTGATCGGCATCGCTTTGCGGCGTCACCTTGCGGCTCATAGGGGCCGTTGCTTCACCGGTTTGGGGCCAAAGTGGGATCTGGTTTTTCCGCATAGCATCCCAGATCTTTGAATTAACTGGGCTTGTGCGGGCCACCGCCTCGAATTAGCCAGTCTAATTTGCCTGAGAAGTTACAGGACTGCAGAAGTTCTTCGAATTATCCAGGATTTCAAATTAACCTTCTTGGAATTATCAAGGTCTTACTGTGGTTCATTTGCCCGGACCTTGCTTTAGTGGCAATTCTTGATGCTACCATCTCAAGTGCTGACTGCTAAAGAGTCAGCACAACTGCCATGTAAGCAGAGCAGAGGAATATAGCAGCGAACCTCCCGAGCTTTGCCTCCTTTTGTGTGTGCTCCAGTACTTCTGGCTTGACAAGCTGCAAGCCGGCGAGGCACTTGCAACAGTGTGGGTTTCTCATAAGCACGTGCCTTTTTGTCTCTTTGGAAATGGCGCAGCCCATGAGTGAAGCAGTTACAGAGGCCTTTGTACGACTCTTTGATGCGGGCCTTATCTACCGGGATAAGAAGATGGTTAACTGGTGCTACTGGTTGCAATCGGCCATCTCAGACAGTGAGGTGAGCCCTTGTGTTGACATGGCATTGTTCTAATGTTGTGGTTCACGAATGCCAGCCCCTGGTGCTCATGAAGGCTCTTATTGGCCTTTAGTAAATGCTGTTTATTGATGCCTCAACAGGGGCGAGTATATTTCAGAAGCAATTCATTCGAGCAGTTTGTTGAGTTGAATAATGTGTGGATGAACTGGCAAGAGAAGCATTCTTCATTTTGTGTTCAAGCAAAAGCAGTTGAATTCAATCTCATTTGCTCACACATGTCCTTTTTCCATCATAAATCTGCTTCCCTATGTTGACCAAGAACCGTTCTATGGTGAATCCGATGGTGATAGCAAGGTAGCCATGTGACAGTTCCGCCTGACTGTATCTACCTGTCACCCTTGCTTGTTCAGGTCAAGCATGTCTCCGTGTCACCTGGAGAGAAGTTGAAGCTGCCTGGATCTGACGTTGGCGTTGAAGTTGGCATCCTCGACCGGGTTGCCTTTCCTGTTGATAGCACCGGTGGGCATCTTTTGTACTCGCAAGTCTGGCTGGTTGAATTCCACTTTGGCTTGGAGTTATTGATGGAGGACTGTATTTAACGTGCAGTTTTTTTATTGTAGTTTTTGCTGAGAATGTGTGCTTCAGAAAATGCTTAAGGGGGGACACTGGTCTTGAAAAGAAAATTTTATTAATTTAGTCATAGTTATGAAATTTTCAGGGCACATGTATTTTTGTGCGCTGATTCTAGGTATGTCATTTAATTTCATGTAAAACAATTCCATGAGCACTTATGCACATTTTTTGCTAGTATTTTGCGGAGAGTTTTGAATAAAATTTGCTGCAGGAAACTCGCTGAAATGTATGCCATTGGGTTCTCTTGACACTAAGGAATACAATAAGGGTAAAATTATCATCCTGGCTCTCATAGAACTTGAGTAATAGGGTACTGAAGCTGCCACTTCACACACAGGAACACACATTTTCCTTCTCATTTCTGAAGCGACAACTTCAAAACTCTATAACTTAAGTTCTATGATAGGCAGGAAGACAATTTCACCCTTATTGTATTCCTTGGTGTCAAGAGAACCCAATGGCATACATTTCAGCGAGTTTCCTGCAGCAAATTTTCTTCAAAACTCTCCGCAAAATACTAGCATAAAGATTGCATAAGTGCTCAAGGAATTGTTTTACATGAAATTAAATGACATATTTAGAACCAGCACTCAAAAATACATATGCCCTGAAGATTTCGTAACTGTGACTTCATTAATAAAAAATTTTTTTTCAAGACCAGTGTCCCCCCTTAAGTGAAGGTTTGCCACCAGTTCATGAACTAGCGCAGGGCTTCTCAAACTTCTTTTTCTCAAGGAACCCCGACAGCCTTCAACACGTGCCAAGGAACCCTTTTCGTGTCATAATCTGTTATCACAAGCGTCACAATTCGTGAATGTTTCTTGCGAATGGACCCTTTGAACTTTTTTTTTTATTTCTGTTTCGTTCACTTTTGTACATAGTATTTGTTTGTTTTCTTGCGTTCTGCAATCAGTTTTTTTATTCAGTGCCCATCTCTCACTCATGCTCATACCTCTAAACCCAAGACGACAAGAACGCAGAAAACGACAGCCGCAAGACAAACTCTCGCCCGTATTCGCGCACTGCACTGGCTGAGCTCCACACAGAATCGCATGACGCCTTGTCTGGCTTTCATTGGCTGTCTGCTGCTCCCCCGTTCTGGCATCAGTGCAGTGTCGGCATTTTTTGTTGCTTTAAAGCAGCTCGTGAGGCGGAAAAGCCGGCATCATCATCGTCGCCATTGCCACAGTCTAAGGCTCCCGCGGTTCTGTTGCGTCATTCGTGCCTGAAAAATTTAGGGCTCCCTGCATGCGGTCGCCATAGCGGCTGCCGATAAGTGGCAGCAGCCCGATAACCTTATTGCATTCTACTCTTAAAGATGACGCTTAAGCTTCCTCCAAGTTTTTTTTTTTTCTAATTTGAATACCTGTTCTGATATTCAAAATGGTTGATACTTGCTTCATAACCAAAAAAAGTTGCTAAGGTTTAGCTTTGGTTAAACCTGGTAGGTTGCGTAAGCATCCATAGTGTTCCATTCGGGATCATCACCGGTTGTAGACGATTCGGTTTCTATAGAGGCGCGGTGCGCCCGTCTAGCAGCGTCTTGAGCCCGCCGCTTAGCAAGGCACTGTTCGCGTTCTTCATCTGTCTCCGAAGCCCGTTGTCGTTTCCTGGCTTCGGCAAGCCGACGTAGCCTCCCTTTCTGTTTATCAGGCGGCATAACGACGGAGCCGGCAAGCGAGTGAACGCATCTTATACCCCCCCCCCCCCCCTCGTTCACCAGCCTTTTCTCCACACTCCGCAGCTGGCGAGAGCGCGGCGAGGGCAGCGCCTTGCGCCGCCCTTCAAGGTCAAACGTGCCTTGCGGCCGCCCTGACGCGAAGGGCTGAAACTGGTCGTAATATTGCTTTCGCAATAAAAACTTGATAATCCCACACCTCTAGAGAAAATTAACACAACAGTGCTTTGTGGCATTACCCTTCTTCCTATAAAAGCATTGGCCCATGTCTTAGATCAAAGAACTATAGTAGCAGTAGCTGACCGATTTTTCAGCATCCAATAAATCAGACCTGCATGTTATTTTGGACTTTACTGAGGAATTATCAGGCGCCTTGTAGGGACATGTGCGTATTCACAACCAATATTTTAGACCCTGTGGAGTCCAAAAGTTGGATTTTCTAGATTAAAGTAGACGCCAGTAATGCTGCGGAGGTTCTTTTTTTCGACAAAAAGTTCATTTTTCAATTCATTAAAAACGCGAGCAGGCACCGCCGTCATAAACAACTGGCCCTTCGCGGCACCATCTTGAATTTAAACGGACGCAGTTGCACAGACTGACTTGGATAGGCTTGGCTGTTCTTACCTCATTATTGCCACACACGTTAATGGCACGCTCTTTGCGCTGTTGGGTGATCTACAAAGAAGAGTGTGGGATTGCATTGAAAACGACATAGTGGCAGCGTCTGCCGTGGCTTAGATGCCGCTGCCCGTGGTGCGGGGCAAATGGGGGGATGGGGCCGTGGCGGTGCAGCTATAGAGGCTCACTTCATCTCGCTTCTTCCAATGGGTCACCTTTCTCGGTCTTCGTGATCATCGTTGCCCCCTCAAGCACTGTTCTTGTGGCACGTAGAGCGGCGTGGCATAGGGCATGCACTGCGTTCATGGCATGACCCACTGCCGCGTTGCACAGTCTGGTATTGGTGACGTCAGGTGGTGCGAACGTGACGAAAGCTTGATCTGGCTTGAATGCAGTCTAATATTATCGCTTGGAAATGAAACGTTGGAAACGCCAAAGTTCGTGCTCTTTTCATCTAAGTGATTTTTGTTAAGTTCAGTAAATTTTCCGACTGTTCGATTATTCGGACCATTTCTCAACTTCCTCTGAGTCTGGAAAATCGGTTAGCGACTGCAAACACTGTCATCCACTGCGTATGTAATTGGGCTTCAAGCATACTACACACACCATTTCTGTCCTTGTGCGACGTCGTTGAGCTGATGATATTCCTGCAAGCACAGCTTTGTAGGTGAGGTCTCCGAAATTGTCAGCATAGCACTTGAGCATTTGGTGTCATATCTTTGCAGGTAGTGGCATAGATAATCGATATGCTGCCGGCCTTTGATGCATGTGTGGATTAGTTTAACATCTTTTCAACGTTGAAGGAAGGTTGTCATATCGAAGTTGTGAAGTGCAGTGTGTGCTGGTGCGCTTCTCATATAAGTGAGACATCCACCTTCGTTGTTAGGGGCTTCGCAATGCATTCTACAGCAGTGCATTGGTCCTTGAGACATAGAATCTGAGAAAGGTGGTCCTTTTCTCTTTAGCTGGAACACCATTGGTGACAAGACATGGTCGCACGTGTTTCATGTGAACATGCCACTGTTTGCCTTCTCGTGTGAAGGCCTCTATGCAGCCGAGCGTCGATGCCTCGGCACCCTCATTGCCAATTTGTTGCGATTATGATAAAAGAAAAATGTGGACATCAAGTGGACAACACAGCTGCTTCAACAAACCACGAATTCATTCTCTCGCGCACTATCTCCAGCTCTGTGGCCAATTCTTGATTGCCAAAACCTACTTCGTGCGTTCCTTTAGATGGCCATACATAGCTTGCTTCAGTGATTTAGCAACAGTCTGACCACTGTACTTTCAAGGTCTTCATTGATATAAGTGCCTTACCACTTGAAAATTTTGTCTGCTTTAATGAAATCCTCTTCCAAAATACATGATAGTGCTGCAGAACCTGGATGATATGATTCTGGTTGTTACAAATTTCGGCGCAACACAAATTTGTAAAATTCCCTGGCCATAGTGCGTTATGCACAATGTGCAGTAAATTCGGATGTTTCAGACACTTTCCTGCCCCACTGCGGATGATCTAAATGCACGAGCTCCAAGTGCACCCTCTATCAGTGAGTGGCGGTGTGCGGCTCGCACATCACCGACGTGCAATCACCACTTGCTTGGTACGCTGTCCTGTGCATCGGCGATGCCGTGATTGCCAGTTGTGCAGTACGCACTGCGAGCAGTAAGTGGCAACTCCACAACGCCAACATCGCAAGTGAGTGGTGGCATCCGGTCGTAAATAAATCCCTTCAGCCGAGAACATATCTGCATAAATGCTTTTGCTGTACTTCTGCGTACGGATTTTGTTCATTTTGGATGACACAAAGTTGGAATGATACTAATATTTTTTGCAGCTCTGCGCGATTTGTGTCATCAAGATTCGACTGTGGGCAAGACTTGTGTTATCAGGATTCTACTTTCAAAGCAGTGCATTGAAAGCAGTGTTTTGTGAGTGTTGTTTCGCATCTTACGGGCGTCCTGCTTGCCTTGCGTCAGCTACACACTTGTAAAACTTCAGCGCAACAGATGAGGGAGGGAGAGCTGCAGCAAAAGTGTTTCTTTTTTAGCACTTTTAAGCTGATCGCAATTTTCGCTGTGCAAGAAATGAACGAAAGCTGTCGCTTTTTGTGTGTGGCAGAGATCGAGGTTGCAACCACTCGTTTGGAGACGATGCTTGCTGACACAGCATTGGCCGTCCACCCTGGAGACGCCCGCTATGCCCACCTCATAGGTCGCCGAGCCAAGCATCCAATCACAGGCCGAGAGCTGCCCATTGTGGCGGCCGTTCAGGTGGACCCCACGTTTGGGACTGGTGAGACTGGCTGTGCTTTTCAGCTCGAACTTGTGAGGTGAGGGCCGCCACACGAAGAGCCGCGTTAGCAACGTTTTCGCCTGCATGTGCGTTACTGTTGTGTATTACAGCTTAATCCCACCTGCAAACCATGCCACGCTAACGCAGGAAAGATCACTGCACTTGATCGTTCAAAGCCTTACTTTTTTATTCATTTCTAGAGCTTGTGCACTCACAGTGGCTCCTCTTTTACCTAAGAGTGTACAGAATGCTTGAAGCAGAAACCAGTCGAGAAAACAGGCACACACAGAGACTGGACTAACAATTTTGCTTTATTTAAGAAATGCATCTCCCAGCAAGGCAAACAGATAATGCCAGAACAACCAACAGCAGCAGAAAAACTGGCAATGATAGTTGGTAAATAGAAGCTTACAGTAAATCTATCGCCTCCCGTCTAAAACACTGAAACCTTTTTCCTTTGGGCAGAGTGCAGACATGCTGATGCACTCATTCACAGAAGTTCACATCCTTTCTTCCCCTTCCTCTTTCAAGAATGCTAACACTGCTAAGCAGCCAACAGTGCTAAACAGTTGTCATCATTGTAATGTACTGGCAGGAGTAGTGTCATTTCGCGCATACCCGGCATCGTTGGTGTGAGTGGTTGGATGCCTCCGGGAATGTGTGGGAAGGAGTAAAGGGGACAGGGCAGAGGGGCAGAGAGGAGCAAAGGGGGAGCGGGGACATGTGGGGAGAAGGGATTGCATAGAGAAGGGGGGAGTGGAGAGGGGGCCAGTGACCCTGCCACCAGCTGCATGGGTTGGGTTTCGCGGAGTGTTGACAATTTTTCGCAATTCCGTCATGCTGTACTGCATTCCCACTGTCGGGAATGTCATAGCAGAACTGCTGCAAAGCAGTAAGGCCTTCACCAGCCTCCTCCATAGATGGGACATGGTAGCTGTGGAACGTCACAAACGGTGGCATCCATGCAAAGGAGGCTTCACCACAAAAAGAGCAGCTCATGATAAGCACACATGTGCGCCGGAACAGAAAGAAAAGAGGCCAGGACGTGCCAGTCAGTGCCTGAAGCAGTGCGCAGCTAGCTAGGCATGGCTCGCTGATGTGCGGCCAATAGCCACTATCACCGTGGGCTGGTAACGAAGCTCAAGAAATGAAGCTACGTGGCAATGGGGCGCCTCTGATCACTTGAGCACCGATCGAACATTAACACAGCCCCCCTCCCCTCCCACTTTGTACCACGTCTGAGTTAACTGGTTGGAGGGGCCGCATTTTCAGCTCATGAGGTGCCGCAGACCTGACGTGTCCGACCTCCCCTGCCACTTTTTCATGCGCCGGAAGCGTTGGATCAAGACAAAAAGTTTGAATTAAGCAAAGCTGTGGTACAAATTAATTGGCTTTAAAATGCGGTGGAAATATAGCCAGCCTACCAAAATTTTGAAATTTGTTTGATTTAACCAAAGTGCAAATTATCCGAGTTTGAATTATCGCGAGTCTACTGTACTTCACTTTGCAGGCTGTCACAGTTGGCGCATCAGCAGACTTGGTCTCTCCTCACTGTATCAGTCGACAGCATGAGGTGAAAGCACATGCGGACTGAGAAAAGGCAGCTTACTCTAAATTCCTGCTTTCAGTATTAGCAAGTTTGACTGTTTTCAGTGCTACTGAAATCCCGCAGTGTTGGGCAAGGCGACAGCGGTTTTGATTTGGATGTTGCCTCTGCAACAGCTCCAGTGAGCTGTGAAGTTGACGCTGATGGTTTCACTTGCATTACTCCCTCGTCTGTGGCTGAGCTATTGAGGTTCACATAGTTTTGACTGAGCAGGCTGTGCTGCAGGTGTGTGGCTAGGTTTTCTCTCGGTTGGCCTGCATTAGGGAGCACTTCTATGAACTGCAGTGAGGAGAATGGCTGTGTGGTTTAGGGAGGCACTTCCATGCTGCGAGACTAGAAAATGCTGTCATGTCGTACACACCAGGATGGCAGGCAGGCCCACAGTGAACTGTTTATTGAATAAGCTTACACAAAGAAACGAAGAAACTCAGTGGCAGCTGCAGCAATACGTACGCTTGGTAGCATAACTGCAATCTGAATGCTCGGGTCCTCGGGCAAGGGCCAAGAACAGTCCATTGTGTCAGTCACCCACACATGATTTTAGTCCCTCACAAACACTCTGCCACAACTTGTCAACATGCATAGCAAAAATCTTTGGACCACATGGCAAACTGAAAATGGCAAACGTGTTTGCTGGCGGCAATGAAGAAAAGACATGGATTCTATAATCATGCATTGAGCTTTGCAGCGGTACTTTCAGTGGCCAGTGTAGGGGCAGTGAGCAAGCCAAGTGTCGTGCATGCTGCCAATTTTCAAGATTTTGATGCAACAGCGATTGTGAGATTTTATGTCCTGCATCTGTCACGGAAGTCACCGATTGGTCGAGAGAGGTCACATGACCTTGTGACATCATCAAAACCTGCCCACCCTGGCACTGCACATCATGCGATTTTGCATCCTGCGTTGGTCACAAAGGTTGCTGATTGGTCGCGAGGGTTATGATGTCGCAAGTTCACGTGACCACAGCGCAAGAAGTCAAAACTGAAAACAAGGGGGAGCGCACAGCCAGGGAAAGGCAACACAAGTAGGCTCGAATAGGTTTTTGGCTGGCACACTCAGTCATGATTTTGTGTGTGCAAATTAAGATACAGTGACAGTGACCGCATTGTGTATGTGGTGAAAGAACTGACACAGACACTAAAAAAATGTTCCATCGACGTTGATTCTAATGCTGTCGCATTCCACTCCTCAGGCGACTAGGCATCCTCATAATTTTTTTTCCAAACTGTGCAGTCTTATAGGTCCACAATCATGACAGTCTTCTTGCATTTTTGAGTGCGGTGATTGGTTTTATTGTAAGTTCTGGTGCAAAGCAAGCTTGTGAGATGGTTGGTATCCGCTTTGGAGTTCTACTTTTTTTTTTTTTGTAGCTGTTCGGCAGTGTTCTGTCCAGCGTTCATATTTTACTTCAGCTGACATTCCGCTATTTGCGCTTAATGTACCTGTGTCATATTTGTGCGAGCATAAGCAGACCAAAGTGTAGGTCCACTGCCCACTTTTGGGACTCTCAGAAAAGGAGCAAGTCTCTGCACCTAATAATTTCAGTTGTATATGTGTGAAGGGGTGTCGCACACACGAAGAAAAAGAGAGATTTTTTAGGTGTGCAGTGCAATCTGCTTATAACGATATTGAGAAGACAGGAAAATCGAAACGTTATAACTGATTATCGTTGTATCTGGACCGGCAAAAAAAAAGCAAAAAAAAAGACTTACGTATAAGTGATATGTTGTTATGTCTGGTATCGTTATAAGTAGATTACACTGTATTGAGTGTGCACTTTGCAGTGCAATGGAATCTGAATGATGCAATCTTGGTTGATACAAATTATTAAAATTACCTGGCGAGAGTGTATTGTGTACAATGTGCAGAAAAATTTGGATTTTTCAAATACTCTTCCACGCCACTGCGCATGATACGAACGTGCGAATCGCGACCTCACCCTCGAGCTCCAAGCGCTTCCTTTACATTGGCGATGCCAGAGTCGCTAGTCATGTGGTACACACTGCAAGCAGTGAACAGCGGCACACTGCCATGAATAAACCTAGCCAGGCAAAAAAAAAATATGTGTGTAAATGCATGTCCCATGCTTCCGCATGCAGATTTTGTTCATTTTAGATAATAGAAATATTTTTCGTGATCCCGTGAGATTCATATAATCAGAATTCTTCTGTAGTGTGGTAATCGAGTGCTCGGTGTGAGTGTGACCTGGGCATGTGGCTGTGTGTAGCAGTGCTTTAATGAGTTGTTGCTACACTTGCAAGGGAATGTGGCTTCTGATAGCTTGCCACTTGCTATTGTCCCCAGGGGC